>NC_059273.1:14753089-14820589 GCF_017591435.1 Portunus trituberculatus
ACAGCCTGTGTAACTAGTAAATCATGACAACACACAATAAAAAAATACATCAAAGCAACACAAAAGTAAAACGCACAGCTTGTTTGAAAAAAATATATATAACAAATAACTTTAAAATGTCACACTCTACTGACAGTTTTCTATCTTTGGATAATCTTACTCGACCAACCCTGACCTACCATAATGTGACTGAATCTGACCCAACGTAGCGTGATCTAACTAAACTTAACATACCATAACCTTACATGACCTACCTTGATCTAACCTAACCTAACCTAACCTAACCAACTAACCTAACTAACCTAACTAACCTAACTAACCTACCCTGACTCAATCTAACTTATATAAACCTAAACTTGAACTAATCTGACGTAAACAAACATGACGTACTCTAACCTAACTCAATTAAACTAACTTGATCTACTCTGACCCATCACTAACTTAACCAATCCACACCTGACCAAAACTCAAGTGACTCGCCTTACCATGTACTCGTCTTGTCCCATGATAGTGTCTCGCACGGCTTCGTCAGTGGCAAAAGCAATCGTCTCTTGCACTAGTAACTCCCCGTCTAGGTAAACGCGACCTTCACCCCCAGAGCTGTTCCTGGTCTGAGGGCAGGGAGAGAGAAAAGAGGAGAGGAAAGAGGGGAGAGAGTAGAGAGGGTGATGGTGGTGAAAAAGTGGAGGTCAGCGAGGGAAAAGGCAAAGAGGGGAGCTGGGGAAGGAAAAGAGGGAAAATAGAAGGAGAAGGGAGCACGAGAAGAGGGTAGGAAGGAAGGAAAGTAAAAGGGAGACGGTTGGAAGGGGAAGGAAGGACGGGGTGCAGCGAGAATATACGAAAAATAGAATACTCGAATAAAGAAAAATAAAAAAAAGCTTTGTGTGGTGGTGGAGTCATGGACGTTTTTCTTTTCTTTTTCCCATTTTTGGTGGTTCTTTGTCAGTTTTTGGTTTTGCGTTTGTTAAAAAAAAAATGGAATTGTGAAAAAAAAAATATGCTAATGAAGCCAGTGGGTGCAGAAAGTCAATTAATGTTAACATGGACTCAGTGGTCATGTTGTTAGTGGTGAGTTAATAGGGAGCTTTAAAAGAAGATTAGATGTATTCATGGAAGGGATGATAGATGGAATTAATCCCTTCAGTACTGGGACACATTTTAACCTTGGGATTTATGTATAATTAGACCATTTTATTAACATCATGAAGGGTCTATGGAGATCAGAAGATTAATGGCCACACTCTTCACTATTTTAATCCTCCACATGAGTTTCTGAAGCTGTATTAAATCACCAAATAGTCACCTGAATGAATATGGAAACGCGTCACGGTATTCAAGGGTTTAAGTTGCCTTTCTCATACAGGGACTGCCACGTGTAGACTCTTGCAGATTCCCTCTTTTCTTATGTTCTTATATAAAATTGCATCTTCTCTGGGTTGCCTATATGATCCCAGTACCCGTGACTCACCTGGCAGTAGAAGTACCATTTGTTAGTGGCCAGGTTGTTGGGCAGCGGGTAAAATCTTCCATAACCTCCGTACTTGGTCCTTATCTTCTCGAAATACACGTCCAGCGATATTGCTGTGGAGAGGCAGAGGTATGATTACATGTACTACCATTATTTTGTTTCTATTATTAATGCTGACTAATTTCTAGACTACCGTGCACTAAAACTATGAATACACTGTTAAAAGCTTAGCAACCTCCAGTAGAGTATGCGTAAACTAACTGAAAAAAATACCCAAACTTTTCACAATACAAAGTGAGGGAAACGCTAGCGATAGATAATATGAAAAATAACAGATAGCTGGAGGGTCAGGATGACTGCAGATGATAGGCTGTAGGTTCCTTAAGCCTACAGGGACCTATCATTACTTCATCACTGTTCCTCTGCGCCCGATCACCATCAGTCACCGTCACCTCACGCCCTGCTCTGGCCGCCGCTTACATCAAGGCGAAAGAGTCTTGGGGAGGGAAGAATTAAGCTCCATCGTGCGGAACAACGAAACCAAATAACCAGGAATAAACAGAGGTGGGGAGATTAAACGGCAGAGGCACGCAAGCACATACATTTTCTCTGTTGTTCTGCATTATCATCACGCTTCGCCGGCCGCGGGGAGGAGGAAGAAAAATGAGAGAAAGGGGAAAAATTATGCTAGTCTCTAACATTTGCGATGATTGATGTAGGAAAATTACTCACTTTAGAAGTACTAATGAGTCCTGTGTCTTCTTGCCTCCATAGAACTTTGGTGGAGGAAAGAGACGAGGAGGAGTAGGAGGAGTTAAAAGGAATGAGTGTAAAATTGAAAAGGAAAAAAGAGGAAGAAAATAAGAAGTAGGATGATGAAAATAAAAGAGAAAGAATAAAGGGGACGCGATGCAATTCAAGAAGGGAGAGAAGGATAATTGGAGGAGGAAAAGGAATAGAACGAGAAGAAAGAGAAGGAAGAAAAAAGAAATAGAAAAAAAGGAGAAGAGAATAATTGAACATGAACTAAATAACAAAAAAAAAAAAAAACTGCTGAGAGAGAGAGAGAGAGAGAGAGAGAGAGAGAGAGAGAGAGAGAGAGAGAGAGAGAGAGAGAGAACATTCGCTTTCACGTAAATAACGCCTGACTGATAAATTTTACCTTTTAAGACCTTACCAATGCTTCTTGTCGTAATTCACTTAAATTTCCTAACTGTATAATGCTCAAGATAAAAAAAAGATCGACTCACGTAGTTCGTCATAGTCTTTCTGGTCAAGGATATAGATCACGGCGGTCAGGAGGCGGAAGACGATGATATTGAAGCGAAGACAAAGCGTGTAGTCTCCCCTCACAGCGATGGGCTCCCCGTACTCAGCCAGGGTGTTGCCCCGCTGAGCCCCGTCCCTGTTCAACGTCAGCACTTTCACCTTCCCGCCACCTGGAAACGTACAGAGATTCAGATGAGTGTATGTAATTTTCTTCATTGAGTATCGTGATGAGAGAGAGAAGAAATTATCGCTGTTTATTGTTTGTTTATCTTTCTTTTGATCTATTTGTTTATTCATGTAATTACTTATATATTTTCTAACGGGGAGCTGATTACAGTTACCTTTTTGAGCGTTCGTTATGTGAGTGAGCAAAATGGCCGCCAAGGACAGGAGGGAGAGTAGGAACAGGCGCCGCATGTCACCCTGATGGAGGAATCACAGCTGAAGGACTCAGTTGAAGGGTCAGCTCAGGACTTGGCGGTGGTTTTGCAGGTGTTCTATGGTCTGTACTTTTGGTTGTTGTCCTTAGTATGCTGTCGGTGATTCCTTATCCGTATGAGGAGAGACACGTGATGGGACCTCTAATAAGTGGTGTGGCGTGAGGTGTTCTGCAGGAACCGTTGGTGTCTAGGTTAGGGGCGATAGTGTTGTGCTGCCAGTGCTGATGTTAGCTCGTCAGTACCACAGAGAGTCCCAGCCGTGCTTTTGCTTGCCGAAGCTCCTGTTTCTCCCTCTCCTCCCACTCGTCCCTTGGCCAATCACGAATCAGAGTTACTTTGTTCTCTCACGTGATTGGAAATACATAAATTTGACATTTGTGAGATGGCAAAGTGCGAATACGGAGGCTGGAGGCTGCGAGGCGCTGATCGCCGGCGTTTCACTCGCGTGCAGATTTTATGATTCTTGCCTCTGCTTCTCGCATCCACATTTTACCAAAAAGAGTGAAAATCGAACCTTTCCCAGAACCTTAATACTGCTTCACCATTCTCGGCCCATGCAGGCAGTGCTCACTGTAGGTTCATTCTGTGAAATCTATTTTGGAGTAATGTACAAACACACGCTAACGATGCCAGTGTTCAGGTGCGTGCATAAATGACGACTTATGCTTTAGAGAGTCAAAAAGATGGATCCGAATGGCTGCATGATGCCGGAACCGTGTTTGGGGGTAGCAGTGCTCCCCTACGGGTGTGGCTGGGAAGGAACTTGTGGCGTGTGCAGGTCGTGGTAAACACCTGGTGCTCCTGGCCAGGTGGGGGTGTGGGAGTGGGGGCAGCAGGGAAAGCAAGAATGCCTAAAGGCGAGTTGGTGGTACAGCTTTGCCTGCTACTGTTGTGTTGGTGGTGGAGATTGTTGATGGTATCGTTTACAACAGCGGTGGAGGAGTAGGCGGCGGCGGCTTGGGATGGAGGTGGAGGTGGAGGTGGAGGTGGAGGCAGCCGTGAAGAAGCGTCACCCACGCTCGCTTCGTGCTCCTGGGGCCAGTGGGTCACGCCTCCCGCCGGCTGGGACATTATTTAGCGGCAACTCTTGCTTCACGGACTGACAGCGCCGCTAGTTTAATGCGCACCCGAACTCGAGCTCATTAAACATGCACCGCCAGAGCAGCAGTAATTACCGGCACGGATAAAAATTTGCCATATCCCGAAGGTTAATGTTTACTCGTCAACATAGCGAGAAGCGGCGGGGGAATATTCAATGGTGTTCGCTAAGCTGGCCTGCAAGCGTCACCTCACCGCCTCCGCTTCTAACCACCCGCCGCTACCTTTTTTTTACTTCTGCTTGCTCATCAACATTTCATCTTTGCGCGTCTTTATCCCGCTTTCTCTCTGGGATTCAGTCTCTGTGTTCTCAAGGAGTTGCCTATTTTCATACTTTGTGGTTATCTTAATGCATTAATTTTCGCTTTCTGCTCCTATATATGCTAGCTTTTTTTTTTTTCTAAGTTCCTCTACGTGTTCTATAGACCCAGTGGTGTGTGTTCTGCAGCGGGGCAGTGTTGCAGGAGTTTCGACGCGTGTGGCAGGTCATTCTTCACCTCGCATTTAAATATTTAGGCATTGTTGTTTGGACGTGCATCGGTCGAGGCCGGAAATCGTTACCGCGTCTGGAAATGGTATAATATTTTGTCTTAGTTTGTCATTCTCACGTCGCTCGGTGCCTGATGTAGTGTGTGCCGGACGCGCAATAGTGGGTGTGCGTATGTATTTTTTCTTCATCCAAGCTTTATTTCGTATATTTATTTATTGGAGGTTTTGCTTTGTTTGTGAAGTCCACACCTGAAATATTTTCCTTCGCGAGTGCAGAATATGAAAAGGAAAAATGAATGTGTGACTTGCTTCTCTGTCCACACCACCATGAAAGACTGCACCAAGATTGAAGTCACAAACTGAACAACATCACCGCAGACTACACTATCTATCGCATGAGTATATTTGTACATTCATCCCTTCGACGCGTCATAATAACACGACTACTACGATATATCATTGAAGGCCGCTGGACCGATGCTGCCGTGTAGTTCTTTCATGCAGCGTGAAGAAAAGAAACAGAAATAATGTGTCATAGCGCTTAATTACGCTTCAAGAATATATGTTTTTTCCTGTTGATTAGCATTTTCAGCGATATTCCTGATCTTAAAGTTAATTTAGGTAACTTTTGGTCATGTTACACGAGTTTAACCACTTGAATACCATGACGCGTTTCTATATTCATTCTGCTTACTATTTGGTGATTTTATACAGCTTCAAAAACTTGTGTGGGGGACTGAAACAGTGAAGACTCTGGCCATTAATCTTGTGACCACCATAGACACTTTCTAATGTCAATAAACTGGTCTTAATTGTCCACAAATCTCAAGGTAAAAATGTGTCCCAGTATTGAAGGGTTTAATCCAGATGCACTTCATTAAAAAAAAAAAGTGCGTTGAACAGCCTCAAAATTACTGAATTTCTAAATATTAAAGCAAAGGAACATGCTGAGGAGGTGGAACAGCGAAATAGGTAAACTTGATAACATTTTAACATTAAGAGAAGAATACCCAGCTGTGTACCTTTATTTACTAACATCGTAGCTGAGACCAAGCCAGTGGGAGGGTGTTGTGTACGTTGAATAGTGTGTTGGTAGTATTCCGTGCGTTGACGAGTGTGTTGGTAGTGTTCCGCAAGTCCACTGCTTCATGTACAAACGCTTCTTTGTGTATTTTATTTTCTGATTTCCCAGGCATGTCCTCGCTCGCTCGTTCGCTGCTTCACCCTCACCTTTCCTTCACCTGTACAAGTAACTCTTTCTCGTTTTCCTCATATTATTATGTTCCTATTTCTATTTAATTTTAATTAAGTCTCCAAGCACACGGGTTCGAATCCTGGCCATGGTTGGAGTGTAGGTAGGCTTCCTTACTCGAGATAACGGTTCCCTAGCTAGTGGGCTCTCCGATAGGTACCCAAAAAGTACCTCCTTCAGTCCATAAATTCCCGTGAAAAGCCCACCACTTTTGTTATACCCATACCTTGTTACATCTTTGTCTCTTCAGTACATTTCAGTTCCCATCCATTCACTCCTACACTCTAATTATTTCTGCACTCACTGTTACTCCTAATACTTTCTCCTATCCCTCACTGTGTCAAGTCTGTTAAGTACTCCTCTGTCATCATCTCATTTCGCTTTGATGTAACTTTTTATATCCTGTTCTTTCCTAGACACTGCTACACCACATTAAATTTTTTACTCACCTGTAAACCTAACACTTCATCATTCCCCTTTTCATTCTTCTCACTATACCTAATTCCTTCCAAACTCTCGTACACTTTATTCTTTTCCTAGTTCCTGCCAGTACATTCAAATTTACTCATTACACCTCAGTTCTCTCAGGTCACTGCAACACCTTGACTCCCTCAGCTCAACACGGCAAACCTCCTACCTCCTAAAGCGCTAGTTTACACACGCTACACCTTAATGCCTTCAACACTGGCTGACTGACGCTCAAGCCCACATGAGTGAAGCCAGACCGCAACATCACACTATATCACTCCCCCATCCCACTGTACATCAGCCCACACCCTTCGCCAGACCACGTATGCTCCCAGTACCTCTATATCTGACCGCCACCGTCCCCTCCAGTCCCTCGATCTAGGTACTGCTCCCCCTGTCTCTCTGCTGCAGCCGCCTCTTCCCTCCCTTCCCTCCTTCCCCCAGTTTGTAATCTCTTAAGAGCATTACACTTTTGCGCACGGGGGAAAAAAAGTGACTCAGAACCTATTTGTCTCCTCTTGCTCAGGAAACCACAACACCTTTTGGTAGTGTGTGTGTGTGTGTGTGTGTGTGTGTGTGTGTGTGTGTGTGTGTGTGTGTGTGTGTGTGTGTGTGTGTGTGTGTGTGTGTGTGTGTGTGTGTGTGTGTGACTGAGTGTGTGTGTGTGTAAAATGCATGAGGGTTGCGTGGCACTGTTTGAACTTGTGCGGATATTTTGTGGATGTTTTGAGCACAATACAAGTTGAATACAGTCCACGGGGTAGATAAAGGCTATTCTTTGGACTGAAATATTACGGAAACTACAAGACTGAGAAATTTCAAACAACATTCGTGAGGGTTTCACTGTAGCACAACGAGAGAATAGTATCCATTATTAGTTAGTGTAATTATTATGAGGATTTCTGAAGTGGGGATGTTTAAATAGATCCTTTTTTTTTTCATTGTTCCGAGTTTTTTTTATATTTTTGTTTTGCGTTGTCCAGAGATTTGAGTTCCAGAGCTCTCGGAATAAACAGGAAGTGAAAATTTCTTCAAGCTATCAATGGTAACGTGTGTCACTCGCTTTAGAGAAACATGGGGCCAGCGATCGTGTGTGTGTGTGTGTGTGTGTGTGTGTGTGTGTGTGTGTGTGTGTGTGTGTGTGTGTGTGTGTATGTGTGTATCAAAAGTCTCTCTCTCTCTCTCTCTCTCTCTCTCTCTCTCTCTCTCTCTCTCTCTCTCTCTCTCTCTCTCTCTCTCTCTCTCTCTCTGTGTGTGTGTGTGTGTGTGTGTGTGTGTGTGTGTGTGTGTGTGTGTATCAAAAGTCTCTCTCTCTCTCTCTCTCTCTCTCTCTCTCTCTCTCTCTCTCTCTCTCTCTCTCTCTCTCTCTCTCTCTCTCTCTGTCTCCGTGTGTGTGTGTGTGTGTGTGTGTGTGTGTGTGTGTGTGTGTGTGTGTGTGTGTGTGTGTGTGTGTGTGTGTGTGTGTGTGTGTGTGTGTGTGTGTGTGTGTGTGTGTGTGTGTGTGTGTGTGTGTGTGTGTGTGTGTTTAAAGGAAATATACAATACAGATAAAATGTATATACATAGAGAGAGAGAGAGAGAGAGAGAGAGAGAGAGAGAGAGAGAGAGAGAGAGAGAGAGAGAGAGAGAGAGAGAGAGAGAGAGAGAGAGAGAGAGAGAGAGAGAGAGAGAGAGAGAGAGAGAGAGAGAGAGAGAGAGAGAACAAAAATTTTTGAATAAGAATTAATAGTAAAGAATAAAATGAAAATAGTGAAATTGCAAAAAATATAAAAAGACTGGGGACTGAAAAATACACCTCACAGTTTCATAAAGTATTGATGCCGCTACAGAAAAATAAAATGCATTATTCCGGTGAAATTCAATGAAAATATATAGATAAAAGAAAGGTGAAAGACGGGACAAAGGACGAAGGAGGCAAGGAGAAAAGTGGAGGAAGAGAGAGATAGAGACCAGATGATGGCATAGATCGAGAAAGAAGAGAAGAAGCGTAGGAAGAGTAGAAAAAAGACAGGGAACTGGAGCAGAAGGAGGGTGGAACAAAAGAGTGAGGATAAAGGAAAAAGGACGAAAAAGCGAAGAACGGAAAGGAGAAAAGTAAAGTATACAATATTGAAAAGAAGAGTTGCTTGAAAAAGGAGAAAGGAGGGACCTCATGAAAACACGAAGGAAGCGGCCAGGCAAAGGAGAAGACGATGGAACTAAGAATTCAGACCAACTCGAGATCTAAAAGGAAGAGACAAAAAGAAGAGGGAAAGAAAGGCAGGGAAAAAATAACACAGAGGAAATGAGAAGGGCAGTGAAAAGACGAGAAAGAAAAAAAATGCGGAAGTAGGAGGAGGGAAGGTGAATGCGCAAAAAAATGAAGAGAGAGAGAGAGAGACATGAAAGGTAAAACAAATGGAGATAAAGAGGAAGTTAATGTAATTGACTTTGATTAGATGGAATAGATACGTAAGAGTGAGAGAAAATGTGTTACGAATCTTTACGTGTGGATTTTGATTGATTGGTAGTGAACACCTATGGCTTGTTGGCGAGAGAGGAGACTCATGTGGCGTAACCATGAAACTCTTGGAACCTCCTCTGCTTGGTTTTTCAAATAGGCTTATGTATATATGTGTGTGTGTGTGTGTGTGTGTGTGTGTGTGAGAGAGAGAGAGAGAGAGAGAGAGAGAGAGAGAGAGAGAGAGAGAGAGAGAGAGAGAGAGAGAGAGAGAGAGAGAGAGAGAGAGAGAGAGAGAGAGAGAGAGAGAGAGAGAGAGAGAGAGAGAGAGAGAGAGAGAGAGAGAGAGAGAGAGAGAGAGAGAGAGAGAGAGAGAGAGAGAGAGAGAGAGAGAGAGAGAGAGAGAGAGAGAGAGAGAGAGAGAGAGAGAGAGAGAGAGAGAGAGAGAGAGAGAGAGAGAGAGAGAGAGAGAGAGAGAGAGAGAGAGAGAGAGAGAGAGAGAGAGAGAGAGAGAGAGAGAGAGAGAGAGAGAGAGAGAGAGAGAGAGAGAGAGAGAGAGAGAGAGAGAGAGAGAGAGAGAGAGAGAGTAGAGAAGAAGAGAGAGAGAGAGAGAGAGAGAGAGAGAGAGAGCCGGACAGAGAAGAAGAAGAGATCAAGACATCAAGAGAGACAGTTGATACGGAAACACAAATAAACTACTAAGAATATTCTCTCTATTTGTGTGTTTGATGTATGTGTGTGTGTGTGTGTGTGTGTGTGTGTGTGTGTGTGTGTGTGTGTGTGTGTGTGTGTGTGTGTGTGTGTGTGTGTGTAGATTACATAGTATAAACATTTAGCTGTGAAGGACCGTCATAATCTGTAAACTGCTCGTAGCTATATCACTTGTCGTCTTTATTCATCTATTTGTTAATTTCCTTGAAATCTCCCTATTTATATTGACACATAGTAGCAGGAAGGCGGTGGCTTAGTGGATAAGGTGGTGAGTGTGTGATCGGGGAGATGTCCACGTGTAGGTTCGAATCCCACCACATACGCTTTGAAGCTATGCCAATTGTCGAGTGGTTTAAGGTTCAAGGTGGTGACACCAAAGATGTACTTGGGTGGTGATAAATATAATTGCCTGCACCACTAATGGGCGGAAGTTTAACAACACTTCTCATATATACTCTTCAAGTATGCCTACAGGCGCTCTAGGCCATAACATAAAAAAAAAGGAAGAAAAATGTACATGAAAACAGAGATCAGCGTCCATATTAGGTGTTAATACACCGCTGAAAAAGAACTCATCCAGACGTGAATGTAAGGGCGGATGGATGAATGTGTAGGAGTCATGGGCTGCAAAAAATAAACACAAACACACACACCCCAAAAAACATAGAGATAGGTAGACATTGATGCAAAACACACACACACACACACACACACGTACAAAACATAGAGATAGGTACACGTTCACGCAAAACAATAATAATGGATAAACTGAAGAAAAAAGTGTTTATGAGTTTTATGCCCAGGAAGGATGAGGCAGAGACATCAAGATAAATAGACACGAACCAAGACATCGATGAATTAAAAAAAATAAAAATAGAAAACAAAAGTGGGAAAAGTGTGCGATTTATTCTCGTCATAAGTCGTGATATATAATTCCCCTACATAAATTATGTAAGAAAATCATCTGTTTTTGAAAGAACGGGAGCTTAGACTAGCATTTTGAACCACTTTACTCTCTTATCATGAGTATTTTCTAGGGCCACAGAGATAATCAGGCGAGTTCACAGGAGTATTTCTGTTAATAGTGAAATATAATCTCGTTACTTTACTTCTTACCATTGAAAGTCTCTGTAAAAACACGTATTATTCGTCTAAAGTCCTTTGAGTGCACTGAGACGCGGTGCTGAGGTGAGAGGAGGGGAAAGTTCCAACCCCGTGTCTTCTTCCGGGCCGGTGCGGCGGAGGGAGCGGCGGCCGGCAAGTCGTGAAGATTTGCCAGCAGAACCTGAGGGATAAAGCCAGAGACAGTGAACAGAGTAGCGGCTCATTCTTGTTTTATGTGGCGCCTCTTGCTGCTCATGTTTCTGACTCCCACTCTATTATTTTCATCTCCCACTCTCTCTCTCTCTCTCTCTCTCTCTCTCTCTCTCTCTCTCTCTCTCTCTCTCTCTCTCTCTCTCTCTCTCTCTCTCTCTCTCTTCTTTGTCTTTCTCAAAATCTTGTCTGTTTACGTAATTCCCGCTCTCTCTCTCTCTCTCTCTCTCTCTCTCTCTCTCTCTCTCTCTCTCTCTCTCTCTCTCTCTGTTTCTTTTGTCTTTCTTCTCAAAATCTTCTTGTCTTGTTACGTATTTCCCGCCTTGACAAGTAAATTTCTCGCCCCGACATGTTGCAGAGTGGAAGGAAGTCTACCTTTTGCTCTCTCTCCCTCGTGCTCATCTCCTCCCGACCTCCACCCTACCTCCTCCTCCTCCTCGTCCTCCTCCTCCTCCTCCTCCTCCTTCTTCTCTATCTCACCCTCCCTTCCTCCTTTCCTCCAGGGCTCCCTCATCATCTCTTGTCTCCCTCCTCATTCCTTCCATCATCCCTTTTCTTTCTTCCTGTCCTCTTCCTCCTCCATTCCCTTCCCTTGTCTTATGACTTTTAAGGCTCTCTATCTCGCCCATCTCCCACCAATCATAGTGTTAAAAAGCTCCTTCTTTCCCTGGCTCAACTCCTTCCTTCCTCTCACACACTCTCCCAGGACACGAGTGAGAGTTGGCCGCAATGTGGTAATTTTTCACGCTCCGTCTGTCTGCTGATTGTTCATTCCCTCCTTCCTTTTTTATGCCTCATATTTCCCCTTTATTTTCCCTCTACGGCCCTCCATCACTCCCTTACCCCTGCAGTCAGCACCCTCGTCGCTAGTCCTCACTGCCGGCTGACGTCACCGCCACGACTCCCCGTCAGCCAAGGATACGAACGAGATTTGGCAACACTAGCGTGAAATTAGTGTTATTGATTCTTTGAGTGAGGAGAGGGTCGTGGGGAAGCTTACTACACACGACCGGTACCCCTTGTAACTGAGTCTTTCTTGGTCTTTTCCCCAGTAACAAAGTCTTTTCTATCTTTCTCTTCCCATAGCAGCCTTTCTTCTCTTTTCTCTTCCCCAGTAACAGCCTTTCTTCGTTACTACACACCATCTCTACCCCTAGTAACTGAGTCTTTCTTGGTCTTTCTCTCCAATAAACAGCTTTTTTACCTTCTTTTTCTCCTCATAGCTGCCTTTCCTGTCTTTCCCACCACAGTAACAGCCTTTCTCCTCCTTTACGTCCCCATAGATGCCTTTCCCCTCTTTTCCTACCCCCAGTAACAACATGTCTCCCTCATCTTAGCCCTTCTGTCTTCCCTCTAGCAGTTTTTCCCCTTCCTTCCCCCGAATGGCAACGCGTGTCGGCTCCTGACACTGGAGATGGCATGCGAGGGCGTCCTCCAGTATTGCCTCTTGAATGCCTTCCTCGAATTTGACTCCCCAACCGAGCATCGTTAAGGCCTTGCCGAAAAAAAAAGCGAGTATTAAAGCTGTGTAGATAAGGACGTGTGTCGCCGCCCGCAGAGAGAGAGAGAGAGAGAGAGAGAGAGAGAGAGAGAGAGAGAGAGAGAGAGAGAGAGAGAGAGAGAGAGAGAGAGAGAGAGAGAGAGAGAGAGAGAGAGAGAGAGAGAGAGAGAGAGAGAGAGAGAGAGAGAGAGAGAGAGAGAGAGATGGAGTGTACAGGATTATCCCTCAACATCCTCTTCTCTCTCTCTCTCTCTCTCTCTCTCTCTCTCTCTCCCATGGGTACGTATTATGATATATTAGTCTGTCCTTGGCGAGACACTGCGTACCAAGAGCTTAAAGCGAATAAATTTACAATCCTGCTTTCCCAGTTTAGTACATGAGCAGAATATATGAGTCGTGGGAGTCCTTTTTTGTACTTCATCTGAGCAGGTTCTGGGTCACGATTGAGCTTTCATTAACACCTTCAATACTGGGACACTTTTTTACCTTGAGATTTGTGTGCGATTAGACCATTCTATTTACATTACGAAGGGACTATGGAGGTCAGAAGAATAATGGCCGTAGTCTTCACTATTTCTAATCCACCACGTAACTTTTTGAAGCTATATAGTCACCAAATAGTAAGCAAAATTGATAAGGAAACGCGTCATGGTGCTCAAGGGGTTAGGTTACCAAAGAGCTTGGGATTCACTCGATTATTTATTGTGCGTTGCGAAAAATTGTCTTGCTTTTTTCAATAACTTTAGTTTGTATTTGATTTCCATGTTGTTTTTTCCTTTTATCAGAACAGTTTTTGATTTCCGGATCAGCTTCTATTAAGCTGCCAAAAAGGATGACAAATACTTCAGTCAGTTGAATATGTACTGAGTGTACCGGGAACTATTGATAACTTCACTGTTCGCATTGCTGTCAGAAGATGCATTGCTGTTTTCATTTCTAAAACTTGTCAGTGTGTAGAGCATTACATATTAGTATTTCCTCCCTTATACTGTAAATAAAACTTGTGTTAGAAATAGTAAAAGAAAAGAGTGTGTAAATGTGTATCTCCTTTTTACAACTACACTGTTTGCGGTTACTGTAGAGCTGAAGTAAATTAAAAAGATATTCGGAGAGAAAGGAAGAATTGGCAGGCAACGATTGAATGATTGATCAGAAAGTAATTGACATCCTTTTAGCTATTCATAGACACACGTTGCTGCTCAGAAGGAGTTTTGTGTCAGAGAAACTCATATAAAAAGACCAATCAGTAAACTTACCTGTCAACTATTCATTCAAAGACTAGTACAATGCCAATCCTCAAATAAATAGATGAATAAATAGAACAATTAGAACAGAGAAGATAGGGGAAGCTGTAAGATTTCCCCAGGCCAACATGTAACAGTTCCAGCATAAAAAGCTTTCCATTTCCATGTAACATCGGTAGAAAGAACAGTAAAGACCTACCAGTTTATTTTTAGCGGTTGTCTTGCTATCGAGGCGTGGAGAACAAGCGTCGCCGGGTCACGAGGGAGCTTCGGCGCGGGTCAGTGGCAGTCGAGTTGTTTAGCGGTGTTTTGAGGCGTATTGACGCGTGCTCTTGTTAGCGGTGCATCCGTGCCTCTGTTTGCCGTTTTGGATGAAATGTATTCCAAGCACATTCAGGGCCGTTAATTAACCATGAAATTATACCTGCAGACTAATGAATTTGATATATATTGTGTAACGTAGCATCGCCAACGCCATTACCAGCAGAGCATCAACACTCCTGTCCCCCTCCTCCTACTCCTGCGTCTGTTCCTCGTCCTCCTCTTCCTCGTCGTCCTCCTTCTTCTCCTCCTCCTGCGTCTGTTCCTCGTTGTCCTCCTTCTTCTCCTCCTCCTCCTGCGTCTGTTCCTCCTCCTCCTCCTCCTCCTCCTCCTCCTCCTCCTCCTCCTCCTCCTCGTACAGGCTTTCTTCATTCAATCTGTTTAAAGAGGATTGACACTTTCAACCATTTATCTTCCCGTCATGTCAGTTGAGCTCCGCACCTCCTTCATTCTTTCCATAAATACATAATACAAAACACTTTACATTCTGCCTCCTCCTCCACCACCACCACCACCACCACCACTACTGCCACCACCGGCACCGCCACCGCCACCTGCCGCCGTGCAAATTTTCCCTCGTCAGATAGACATCTAAACATGCTCCCTTGTCGACTTTCCTGTCTGGGGTTGATTTTATACCGCCAGGAACGCCTCTCTCTCTCTCTCTCTCTCTCTCTCTCTCTCTCGTGGGAGCGAGAGGGCCTCGGGTAAAGGTGTGTATGTGCGTGTGTGCGGCTGGTCCCCGTCGGCTCACCTCCTCCCTTGTGTTGTCAGAATAGCTCGGGGAAAATATATACCAATGATTTGACTGACCCCGCAAATCATATCGAAAAATAATTAGTCGAGTGTGCGGTGATTATTATGAAAAATGCGTGTGTTGCTGATCAGATCCCCATTGGTTGTTGTGTTGTTGTGTTGCGCCGTGTTGTTGTGCCGCGGCGGTCTGTGTGTGTGGCCTGGGATGTACTAGGTGGGTTGTTTGGCCGGAGCGGGGCGTCAGAATGTGTTGTGTTAAGGTTTAGGTTCTGTTGTTATTGTTTTGTTGTGTTTGAGAGAGAGAGAGAAAGCGAGAGAGAGAGAATCTATAGATCTTTTTGTTTTCCAGTATTCCCTTGCTCTATTTCTGTTTCTGATTTGGAGAACCAGGTCTAGTTTTGCGTAAGTTTTGCTTGTATGGCGTGGAGTAGCTTATTGATCCACGATATGGTGTGTTGCATGTGTTTCAAGACGGTGTTTAGTGTGTTGTTTGCCAGTGTGATTTGTGTTGCCATAGTGATGTGTGGCAGAGTGATCAGTTTTGTCTCAGTGTGTTGTAGCGTGCCTTGTGTTGCCTCAGTGTGTTGCAGGGTGCCTTGTGTTATCTCAGTGTGTTGCAGGGAGCCTTGTATTGCCTTAGTGTGTTGTAGCGTGCCTTGTGTTGCCTCAGTGTGTTGCAGGGTGCCTTGTGTTGCCTTAGTGTGTTGTAGCGTGCCTTGTGTTGCCTCAGTGTGTTGTAGCGTGCCTTGTGTTGCCTCAGTGTGTTGCAGCGTGCCTTGTGTTGCCTCAGTGTGTTGCAGGGTGCCTTGTGTTGCCTCAGTGTGTTGTAGCGTGCCTTGTGTTACCTCAGTGTGTTGCAGCGTGCCTTGTGTTGCCTTAGTGTGTTGTAGCGTGCCTTGTGTTGCCTCAGTGTATTGTAGCGTGCTTTGTGTTGCCTCGGTGTGTTGCAGGGTGCCTTGTGTTGCCTCAGTGTGTTGTAGCGTGCCTTGTGTTGCCTCGGTGTGTTGCAGGGTGCCTTGTGTTGCCTCAGTGTGTTGCAGGGTGCCTTGTGTTGCCTCAGTGTATTGTAGCGTGCTTTGTGTTGCCTCAGTGTGTTGCAGGGTGCCTTGTGTGTGTTTTTCAGGGTTGTAGGGGAGAAACCACTTAAGTATTCAAAGATGGAAATGGATTACCATCTTATTATCATTTGCAAATTAAATCTTTTCATCACAAAACCGTAGAAAATTAAGTCTCGTGCCATTGTTTTCTCGGCTGTTTTTATTATACGCGTTGTACTTTATATGTGTGCGATTAGGAGTCTTGTTGTTCGTTATTCAGATTATCTATTTTTTGCATTATTATTTATCACAAGAATGTATTTGAGGATTGACTTATTATCATCGTACACTTGTTTGTAAACTCTACTTAATCCTGTAGTCCCTGTTGTTAGTTCAGAGTCAATAGGGAGCTACGTACAGTGGAACCATGCGTGCTTTGGGGTTCGAGGGGTCTCCAAGAGCACGGGTTCGAATCCTGTCCACGGTCCGAGTGTAGGTTGGGCTTCCTCACTCGGGGCAACGGTTTCCTAGCGGGTGGGCTTGGAGATAGGAGGTACCCTATAAAGTATCCCCTTTAGCCCATAAATTCCCGTGAAAAGCCCACATGGTATAAAAAAAAAACTAAGCAAATTTATAAATTCGGGGGTGATAGTGAAAATAACTAGGTTCGTTTTCTACAGGGACTGCCACGTGTAGGCCTAATGGCTTCCTTTACGTTTCCTTTTCCACGTCAAATTTTCAATCTGACTCATTTCCTTTGTTCAGTCATATGTCCTCAGCTTTCCTCCTGCTTCAAATTATTCCGCACAGCCGCTTCCTGTCCTCCCTGCTGCCTCACCAAGTGGACTCCCTATAGGTGTTCAGAGAAGCCGGTAGGACGTGTCAAGTTCGCCCCTCGTGTGTGGTAGGCTGGCCAGGTCCTCCACGCGGCGCCCTGGGATAATGATACACTGCGGAGGGAAGAGGCTTAGGTGTGGGGGGGAGGTACATTGTCCCCGCCTAATATCGTGTTGTGCGATGATACAATAGGAAGGGGAAGATGAGGAAGAGGAAGAGGGGCGCGAAGTGTGAGGGGGAACCGGAGATACAAGGCCTACGGTACATTCAGGAGGGGTCTGGCTCGCTACCTGGACTGTGAAGGACGCCCTCGAGAGTAATGCCGAGTGGCGGTGCTGTACGGAGAGTCGCTCAAGTGCCGCCTCAAAACACAAAATGAGATTAATACGGTGATAAATGAAATGTTACCTTGAAAGTTAGAATTCAGGTCGCCCCAGGCAAGGGGCGACCCGTGTCAAAGGGAAGCCAGGAGGGAGGAAAAAATAAAGTCTGATATAATTGGCAAGAAATACGCCTGTAATTTGTCGCACAGCGTATTATCCGAGAGAATGAATGGAAGCTGATTACCTCTGGTCTAATCACCTCGACAATAACTAATGCTTATTGATTTGCTTCTTAACGTGGAAAAATATCGGACTGAACTGCGTGGCGTCCCGAGGAGAGAAATTCTGCTGCCGCGCGTGGCTTTCAGAATTCACTAAAGCGCTTTTCAGTCACGAGATTCAAGCGAGACGATCAATTGCGCGGACGAGTAAAGGATGAGGACGATGCCGAGGGTGATGACGAGGACGAAATGAAGTGACAGTGTTGGCGGTGGGACGAATGAAGAGAATGCGATGCGGCGGGCAAGAGCAGGCACTGAAAGGCAAACAAACAGAAATAGAATACATGCGACGAAATAGAGAAGGAGAATGCAATGGACATGAATAAAGAGATTGGTGGAGTATGAAACAACCCAAAAATAAGCGCAAGTATATTAGCGAACGAAAAAGAAGTGGAAGATTACTGTATGCAGAAGTGAATAGAGAGAAGGAATTGCGCTGGGTAATGACAGAAAAAAGACGAGTGCAATGGAAAAAACCCAGAGCAAGAATAATTGAAAGAACAAAAAACAGATGAAAAACTAGTCTAGACGAGGAGAGCAAGGAGAACTGAAGAACACGAAAAAAAAAGAAACAGGAAGAAATAAAGGAATATGAGGCAACAAGGATAAAAAAAATGATAGACAAGGACGAAAAAAAGGCGAGAACATGGTAATAAAAGTGGAATAAGAACACTAGGAAGGACAAGAAAGAGGTAAAAAACAAAGCAAACAAAGAACCGGGCAAGAATAGAGGGAAATTGAAGGAAAAAAAAAACAGGAAAAAACGCAAGGACGAGGAAGGAAGCAAGGGGAGATGCACGGTTAGGTAGGGCAAGGGCCAGCCAGCGCAAGGCAGTGACCGTGGAAGGAACAATCTCCTCTTGGGGACAGATACCAAAAAAACACTTGCCTGGAACTTTATGTAAACAATGAATAATGGAATCGAGATGGGTGGAAACAATAGACAGAGGGGAAAGAAGTCCAAACAAATTGAATAGAGAGGTTGAGAGGGGAGCGGCAGGCGGGCAAGTGAGGGGAAGTGCGGATGGGTGAAGGAAGGAAGGGCACGAAGGGAGAGCCTGAGAAAGAAAGAGGGAGAGGGAGAGGGAGAGAGAGAGAGAGTGGAGAATACGTTAAAAGTCATAAGACGTAAAGTTAATGGGGAGAAGTCGTAAGAGGGGAGACAAAGACTGAGGAACATGTTAGCGGGGAAAGATATGGAAGAGAGAGAGAGAGAGAGAGAGAGAGAGAGAGAGAGAGAGAGAGAGAGAGAGAGAGAGAGAGAGAGAGAGAGAGAGAGAGAGAGAGAGAGAGAGAGAGAGAGAGGAGATAGAAGAGGGCAGGAGCAAGGGGTTAAGGAAGGTGACAGAGGAGAAAGGGAGAAGGGATGAGGAAATGAGAGAAGAGGGGAAGAGAGGAGGAGGAGGAGGAGGAGGAGAAAGGGAGGGGTTATGGAAGGATAACGAGAGAGAAATTGATTCCCCCCGTGATTGTGCAGAAAGAGGAAGGAGGGAAAGAGGAAGAGGGGAGAGAGAGAGAGAGAGAGAGAGAGAGAGAGAGAGAGAGAGAGAGAGAGAGAGGAGAGATTAAGAAGGGAACACATAAACACTAAAGTGGTGTAACATAATTATCTTGCTTTCCTTTCTCTTTCTATTTTATTTTACTATCTCTCTCTCTCTCTCTCTCTCTCTCTCTCTCTCTCTCTCTCTCTCTCTCTCTCTCTCTCTCTCTCTCTCTCTCTCTCTCTCTTCTTTTTCTAGATTCTACTATCTTCTTTCTCTTACATCTTTTGCTTTGTCTTGTGTTTTTATTATTTTTCGAATGACATTTTTACTTTGACTCATTCGTTTTCCTTATCGAGTTACCTTCTTCCCTCGTTCTTTCCTCCTCCCTTTTGTATTTATTTACCGTGTTCTTTCTTTCTTTCTTTCTTTTCCTCTCTATCTTTTTTTCTATCTTTTATTTGTATATTCTTCTTGTCTTTCGTGTGTTCTTTTCCCCTCCTCACCTTGTAAACTTTTCCTTTGGTCTTTTTTACACTCTACTTATTATCAGTCTTTTATTTTTTCACTCATATATATTTTTTCTAACACTTTTCTCTCCTCTTATATTAATTTAAATCATGGAGAGAGGAAAGGGTGACGGTGACTCAGATAAGGGTCGGGAGGAATGGCGCATCACGGCCACGAAGAGGAAAAGATAAACAGCCAGGGAAAGCAGAGAGAGAGAGAGAGAGAGAGAGAGAGAGAGAGAGAGAGAGTCATCTGGAACACTTTCTTCCTCCGCAACGTCGTGAAGGAGAGCATTGCGCCGCTTGCTACTGAAGTGAAAACAAAATGTCTTAAACTGAGAAGAATTACACAGATGGGGAAGAAAAATGCCAACTTATTTGAGACTTGGGAATACATTTTGTCACGCAAATACGAGGAAGAGGAGGAGGAGGAGGAGGAGGAGGAAGAGGAGGAGTAGAAGGAGGAGGAGGAGGAAGAGGAGGAGGAGGAGGAGGAAGAGGAGGAGGAGGATCATTGGAGCTTTGCAAGGTGGAACAGAAGAACGCATAAAATTAGTGGAGAAAGAGGAAGAGGAAGAGGTGGAGGTGGAGTGGTGAACATAGTGGAGTAGAAGGAGGAGGAGGAAGAAGAGAATCACTGGAAACTTACAGTGAAAGAGAAGGAAAAGGAATGGAGTTAGAGAAAGTGGAAGAGGAGATAGTGATGGTGATAGAGGAGGAGGAAGAGGAGGAAGAGGAGGAGGAGGAGGAGGAGGAGGAGGAGGAGGAGGAGGAGTAACGAAGATAGTGCAGGAGAAGGTGGATCAGTGGAGGCTTGCAGAGCGGGAGACTGTCAGCCTTAATAAGGATCTTAGCAGGCAAGGTCAAGTGTGTAAGGCGGCGGTGAGTCTCGGGGGCTAAATCTCCTGTCTCGGCGCAACAGTGGAGTATGAACATGATTAAAATATCAATCCACGAACCTTAACCTTGTTCTCGCTTCACGTAGCAAGGCGGGAAGGCTGAGATTAACACCATATTTTGACGGAATGGAAGAATTTGTGAGAATTTTGTTACTATATTATTATTATCTGTTTTTGTTATCAACATTTATTGGCGTTTAACTCCTTCATTACTGGTACACTTTTCCCTTGAGATTTGTGTACTCTTAGATAATTTCATTAACATTAGGAAGGGTCTATGGAGGTCAGAAGATTAATGGCCAGAATCTTCACTATTTTCATCCCCCACATGAGTTTATGAAGCTTTATAAAATAACCAAATAGTAAGCAGAATGAATATGGAAACGCGTCATGCTACTCAAGGGCTTAAGACCGCAAGAAAATAAAGGAGGCTCTAGTTTTTTTCAATTTTTACGTGGAAAAACATGTTCATCTGAACAAACATGGAATAAAAAAACATACTAATTAGCCACTCACGAAATAAAAAAAAGGTGAAAGTAAAGAAAAATGCAAAATAAAGGCAATTGAGCTCAGATGACATGCTGCTTCTCTCCTGAATCCTTTCCAGTCACAGTAAAGTCCAAGTAACTGAAACACACGTGGTACAGCGAACCTTCCTGACCAGACAGACCCTCAAACATAAGTGATTAACGAGCAGTAAAAAAAGAGAGCAATTTACGCAGAGTCCGCCACTGATTACTTGATTAATGCCGCTAATACCCATACGTACAGGCGAGGCCCCGTACTGGCAGATCCACTAATTACAAAAGCTTGATTAGTAATATGTTTCAGCTTCACGTTCCGCTGATTATACGCAAAATTAACATTGAAAATACCATTCTTGTGAGTGGCGCGAGCCTGAATTCTATTAAAATGGAGGCAGAATGCGCGTGTAATGAGGTGCCATCAGCGAAGAGGGATTATTTAACACGAAAATAAAATGATGATGATAGTGAAGAAGCATTTGAGGACACTGCCTTGAGGAACTACAGACTCCAGAAACGCACTCCGCCGCTGTCTGTCTGCTAGATGGCAAGGTAATTAAACGTACCTGCCACGGAGTTCATTAACGTTGAATGACGCGTGGAAGACAAATCCAGGGAAGCCACAAACACGAAACTCACAGTCGTGCCTCGGAGGAGAAATGTTAATGGGTAAAACAAACGTGACTCGAAGAAAGAATAAGAATAAGAATAAGAATAAAATAAGTCAGGTATACCAGGGGAAATGTGGATGTAGGGAATGTTTTGTTAGTAATTTGTTTTCAATTGAACCTGGCTCTAGTCGGATATTACAGTTTTAAGGAGTGTTCATGATTCCAGTGGGTAAAACAGCAAACGTGACTCAGAGGAGAAATATCGGTGTAAAATAAGTCAGGTATACTAAGGAAATGTGGATGTAGGAAATGTCAAGCTAGCAATCTGTTTCCAATTTAACAAATCTTTCGTCATATATCACGGTCTTAAGGAGTGTTTTCATAATTCCAGCGAAATGTGGTTGTAGGAAATGTTAAGTTAGTAATCTATTTCGAATTTAACCAATCTCTAGTCAGTTATTTGAGTTTTAAGGAGTGTTTTCATGATTCCAGTGGGTAAAATAACAAACGCAAAATAAGTCAGGTATACTAGCGAAATGTGGATGTAGGAAATGTTAAGTTAGTAATCTATTTCGAATTTAACCAATCTCTAGTCAGTTTTTTTTTCAGTTTTAAGAAGATTTTTCATAAAAACAACAAACGCAAAATAAGTCGAGTATACTACTGATGTCTGTATGCGGAGAAAGTTAAGTTAATAATGTCTCCTGTTTAATGAGTTTCTAGTCAAATATTACAATTTTAAAAATTTTTGCATCATAACAGTGGGTAAAACAGCAAATCTCACTCAAGGACGGAATATTGGTGTAAAATAAGTCGGGAATACAGCGGAAGTGTGGATGAAGGGAAAGTTGTGTTAGTGATCTATATTTCCAAGGGCTGGTCTCTTACCACGACTAATTCAACCAAGGGCAAGTCAGTTATAGGGTATTCATAAGTGTTTTCATGATTCCAGGTGACAAATTAATCAGTATTCAGCATCTTCAAAACCGGAAGACACTCCTGATGGCTTTACTAATTATATGGCCTTTGAAGATACTCATGATGAAAGAGTAAAAAAATATTATGCTCATTTTGTCAAGCAGGTAAATGTTACTTCCTTCCTCCCCACATTACATGAAGAAGAGAACACACGATGTCACTACTTACGCTTCAACCCTTTTAGTGCCATGACGCGTTTCCATATTCATTCTGCTTACTATACAGAGATTTTATACAATTTCAAAAACCCATGTGGGGAGGTTAAAATAGTAAAGACTGTGGGCATTCATCTTTTGACCTCCATTGACCCTTCCTAATGTCAATAAAATGGTCTGATCGTACACAAATCTCATGGTACAAAGTATGTCCCAGTACTGAAGGGGTAATGTTATGTATAGTCTCTCTTTGCACTTTCCACATCAAGATCACGAAACACAAACATAAGTAGAAGAAAATTTCAATTAGTAAGGAGAATAAAGGTCAAATGGAAAGAAAAACAATCACAAAACATAAACATAAATAGGAGAAAAGTTCAATGAGTAAGGAAAAAGGTCAAATGGAAAGAAAAATAATCACGAAACAAATATAAATAGGAGAAAAGTTCAAGGGAGGGGAAAGAAGATAGGAATGAAAAGAATTAAGAGGAGGAGGAGGAGGAGGAGGCGGGGAAAAAAGTCGGAGGAAGAGGAAGAGGAAGAGGACGTGGAGGTTGAGGAGAAAAAGGTCAAATGGAAAGAAATATAATCACGAAACAAACATAAATAGGAGAAAAGCTCAATGAGTAAAAAGAAAAAGGTCAGTTGGGAAAATAATCAGGCCTCGATATAGGTGAGGTGGTGGACAAGCTTCCGGTAGTCGTAATGATGAGCCAGTAACGTGAAGCTCCCTGAACTCTGCTAACCTGTGATATCGAAGTGGTCACAACTTTTACCGCACATATTCCACCTGTAATCAGTTAATGTATCCTTCAAATTAGTGAGAGAGAGAGAGAGAGAGAGAGAGAGAGAGAGAGAGAGAGAGAGAGAGAGAGAGAGAGAGAGAGAGAGAGAGAGAGAGAGAGAGAGAGAGAGAGAGAGAGAGAGAGAGAGAGAGAGAGAGAGAGAGAGAGAGAGAGAGAGAGAGAGAGAGAGAGAGAGAGAGAGAGAGAGAGAGAGAGAGAGAGAGAGAGAGAGAGAGAGAGAATGAGGAGAAGAGAGAGAGAGAGAGAGAGAGAGAGAGAGAGAGAGAGAGAGAGAGAGAGAGAGAGAGCAAGCAAGAAAACAAGTGAGTGAATGAGGAGTGAAGTGAATGAGTGAAGTGAGTGTGTGTGTGTGTGTGTGTGTGTGTGTGTGTGTGTGTGTGTGTGTGTGTGTGTTCGACAAATTCCAATGTCCAAGGAGCCACAGTTGCGGTGAGACGGCGCTCTGGCTGTGCTCCATAGCGGCAATATCACCAAACTCGAAGAAATTAAGAAAGAAATCGAAGAGAGACGACGAAAAAAAAAGAGAGAATTGGCTGGAGAGGAAGAGGACGCCATCAACTTCACTGTGATAGAACCATTTCTCTTTTTCCTTTTTTTCTTTCCCTTTTCTTCCTTTTTTACTCTACTCTTCGCTCCTCTTCGTTACTCCCGCATTTACTCTTTTCATCTCCGTTTTTTTATTCCATCGTTATTCAATTGTTGACTTCCTTTCATCGACTTCTTCAGGTGTGTCTGCAGGAGGGAAGAGAGGGAAGAGTAAGTGACGGGAGGGAGGGTTGGAGGGAGGGAGGAAGGCAAAGGAAGAGGAACAGAGGGTAACATCCATTTCATAACTGATATTCAAAATTTGTTATGGGTGTTATGGGCTATCATATGTATGCAAATCATACACACACACACACACACACACACACACACACACACACACAGAGAGAGAGAGAGAGAGAGAGAGAGAGAGAGAGAGAGAGAGAGAGAGAGAGAGAGAGAGAGAGAGAGAGAGATTGAGGAAGGTCAGTAATAGTGATTGTGTGTGTGTGTGTGTGTGTGTGTGTGTGTTCAGTCCGAAGAAATGAGTTTGCTGTATTTTTCGCTATTTTCGCGATAGAGATCTTAAATTTCCTTTATTTTAAACTCCCATTTGGGAACCGAAAAGAGGAAGAGGAGGAGGAGGAGGAGGAGGAGGAGGAGGAGGAGGAGGAGGAGGAGGAGAAAGAAGATAGGAATGGAATGAACTAGGAGGAGGAGGTGGAGGTGGGGGAAAAGGAGAAATCGGAGAAAGAGGAAGAAGAAGAGGAAGAGGAGGTTGAGGAGGAGGAGGAGGAAGAGGAGGAGGAGGAGGAGAAGGAGGAGGAGGAGGAGGAGGAGGAGGCAGAGGGAGAGGCAGAGGCAGAGGTGGTGATGGTCATGGTAAAGCGGAAGAAGAAAAAGAAAAAAATGACTGGAATGTGTGTGTGTGTGTGTGTGTGTGTGTGTGTGTGTGTGTGTGTGTGTGTGTGTGTGTGTGTGTGTGTGTGTGTGTGTGTGTGTGTGTGTGTGTGTGTGTGTGTGTGTGTGTGTGTGTGTGAGTGGGTCGGTGCCAGAGCTTTCCTTTCACTCCGCCATGCATGTTTAGTGATTAAGGTAATTCATAATAGCGAGTAAATCTTTCAGCAAATGGATGTGGCAGTTAATTAAAAAATCCATCTTGGTATCTTGGACGTTGGTGGAGGATGTGCTGTTTGAATATTCTCTCCAACATTTTCTCTTATTTTTTATTCCCTTCCTGTTTTTTTTCCTTTCCCTTTTATCTTTCCTTAATTTGTTTTTTTATTTTATTTTCATATCATTTTTTTATTTCTAATTCCTTTTTCTTTTTTGTATTTCATGCCTTTTATCATTTATTTTTTTCCTGTTCTTGTTCTATATTCATTTTCCATAACTTGTTTTTTATTTTCTTTTTCATGTCCTTGATTTTTTTCTCAGTCTATTTTTTTATTTTTGTATATCATATCCTTTATCATTTTCTTTTCAGTCTTGTTTTATTTTCTTCTCTTTTTCTGTTTCTTTTGTTCTATTCTTTCCTTTTCATATATTTTTTTCTTGTTTAAATCTCTTTTTTGTTTTGGTGCTTTTCTATTATCTTGCTTCATCATTTTTTATATTTTTTTTCTCTCCTTTATCATCTAATCTTGATATATTTTCCCTGCCACGTCTTTATTTATATCTTGTATCCTTTGTTCCCTTCACTCTATACTGTGTTTGGTTTCACGTTACGTTCATAAATGTCTTCTTTTTTCTCCCTGACACCTAACACAATCTTTTTTGTTTCCAATCTTTACTTCAAATGATGTTCTTTTTTTTTCCTGCTGTGTATACCTTTTGTATTTATTCTCTTTGGTGTCTCTTTTTTTCTGTTCCGCCTCATCTACAGTCTGCAGAAAATCCACACGTTTCAATAATATTTTCTTTTCATGTCTAGGTGTGTACGTCTATATGCCGTTATCATTTTTGTCGTTCTTTCTTTCCTTTTTTTTTATTTCCTGTTTCGTTCATCTTTATTTCTTATCTTGTTTTTCATTTATTTCATTTTTTTCTCTTAATTTCTTAGGTTTATTTTTATTTTTATCCATCTCTATGCCGTTATCATTTTTGGAGTTCTTTCTTTCTTTTTCTTTATTCCTGTCTCGTCTCATCCGAGTTTGCAGAAAAGCCCCACCGTTCCAATATGTCCAATGGGATGTCCAAGATTTCTCAGGATTAGCACGGCTTCTCTTGACCGAGGGCCCGCTTTGGTACAGTCCTGACCACCGCCCTGTTTTTTGTCGAGTCTTTCGTTTCTTTTGACGCTGCTGAGGGAAAGAAAAGACAAGTGTAGCTATTCTTACTCGGGTTGCTAAGTGTTCCTAAGTGTTTCCTTCTTTCAAGTATATATAGTAAACGTGATTCCTCTTCCCATCCGTGGTTTGGTTTGGCGCGTGAGTGTCAAGTGATTTGTAAAGCGGTGAGAACACGAATCTGAGGTGGGTTTAAATGTGCAGGCGATGTTAACTGGTCCTTAGGCGCTTGTCTCTTGATGGTTCTGCTCACTCAATCTTCTCTCTCTCTCTCTCTCTCTCTCTCTCTCTCTCTCTCTCTCTCTCTCTCTCTCTCTCTCTGGCCGCTAACCATACCATCTACTCTACTTTCTCTCATTCTCTATTGCATCTCCCTCTTTCTCATCTCCTTTACTATTATCACTCTCCTCTCGCTGCCTCCTCTGCTCGCCCATAAAGAGAGTATCCACACGCCATCAGCCATCTCCCCTCCCCGCCTCTCCCTCCCCTCCCTCTCCTCACCCTATAATGATCGTTTCTGCTCCCCCTTTCTCCCCAGCTGATAAGATCACCCCACCTTCTCCTTCGTCCCTCTTCCCCCACCTATAAAGAAGTCTGCCTCCCTTCCTTCTCCCTCTCTCTCTCTCTCTCTCCCAGTGCCAACGAGAACAGGCCAGACATCCCTCTCCTCTCTCCCTCTCCCCTCACTTTGGAGCCTCACATTTTTCGAGGGAATTGAATCTTTCCCTTCCCTCAGACCGACTTCCCGTCATCAATGCTCGTAATGAAGGACTCTCCGCTCCCCTTCTTCTGATTCTCTTCCTTATCCTTTTTCCTCTCTTTTTCTCTTTACGTCTTTCATGTCTTGTCGTTGATAACACCGTCTTTTATCTTATTTTTCTTCCTCTTTTCTTAATTTTCCGGTGAGTGTCGTGATCCGAGCTGTTGCACGACGTTGCACAAATTGTCTAGCTACTGGCTATAAATAGTCAAAGGTTTTTCTATCTTTAATTAACAAAACTAATATCTATACATAAGGTGTTCGATACGGCGCCGACAAGTAACAATCACAACTCTTTCTGTTGCCTTCTCCACTGCAATTATTACAATTTCTCTTACAAACATCCTTAAGAATTGCATTAATCTCGTAGATATTCTCGCATCAAAACGGATTTCACTTCAAACATCATCCACAATATCTTCATAACGTATTACAACATCTGAACCCGGTGCTTTATTTCTCCGTAAATCTCATACGTAGTACGTACAATATTACCCCTTTTTCCCAGCTACCCGTATATAAGGATGACCTTTACTTGGTACATGAATGCAAGCAACCACATGACGTACCACCAAATATATTACCATACACATATAATTACCAGACTCCGTTCAACAAAATGACAACGTAACACCACCGAAATATAATGACAAATATTGATATCTCCACACAAGTGACTTCCCTCAAATAATCTCTTTCTCTTGGTACCCATACATGGAACCACGTTAACTTCGTACACAATTACACACTAGTAAATATGTTATGTAACTTATTCGTCAGAGCAACACACATGCACATACGTAGGTAGCCGTATACAAATTCCCTTACTCATAGATGAAAACGCAAGTATATAACGACGTCATTATGAACCAAAGTACAACCACATAAACCATAATAAACTAATACCACATAATACCTAAACCTCCTATCATGCTTCTTCCTCCATTCTAATTTACCTCAAAGACTGCATTGCAACTTATAAGCTCCACTTACTGGTTATATATGAAGTACAAAACGCCGCCCTCAGCTATGCAGCCGAGGGTGGCCCGCTTAGAGCCGCGGTTGTCCTCTCTGCTTCCTCTCTCCTCTCTCTCTCTCTCTCTCTCTCTCTACAATTTCCCTTCAGGAACTTATGGGGGCGTGTCTTGACCCACACAACACGCCCCTCAGAATGTACCATTCACCAATCAAGTACAAGCTCAAATGAACTCCACGTGTGGTACGAACAACATCCAAGACGACAACACTACCACCGGATGTTTACATGACCTTTTGACCCTCCTGCCCTTCCTAATCTCTTTTATGGCTGGATACGGTTACACACCGCATACTGGCGAACTAGCATACTTCCATATATCTTTATTTCTTGTTTCTTATATTTTCATATTTCACTTATGATGTGCGCATCTGACAAACATCCCCTCAGAATGCGCGTCCCGCGCATTCAATGTAGTGAAGGGTGGGTGGGTGGGCAGGGTGTGCATGCCTCCCGTAGGAAGGATGAGGGCTTGGGCGACCGCGCACCTGATAGCGGTACTTTCCCCACCCATGAAGCATGTTAGCACCCGCCAGACCCCTGTCCTCTAGCCAGCATCCAAGTCTCCAGCCAGCTATGTTATATACGTAGGAATGTAGGGCAATGGGTCCAATACTTTCTGCTAAGAAGGCATATATTAGAAAAATGCGTCTGCACCTCAATATTCACAAAAGGGCTTTGCAGAGAGAGAATAATTTACTATATATATATATATGTATGGTCAGGGAGAGATCATGATATTGACCAGTAGTGGAAAAGATATGTCAACACACAAAGCAAGGTAATGGAAAAGATACGGCAATGCAGTTGATACTCGTTACTTTGATATGAATATATGTCTATAACTAGGAGGAAAATATATCATTAGGTAGTATAAATACAGCATTAATCATATAAAATCAACACACAATCTCAAATCATACCTATGTTATTCAGAGGAATTATGACAACATTTATCATAGTATTATGCATATATATGTCCATAACTAGGAGGAGTGTATATCATATCATAGATTGTAAAAGAAATCAGCTCATTATCCCAAATTATATCAATATTATTCAGAGGATATATATCAACATCTTACAAGATACAGAAACAATCAAGGAGAGCATCTGTAGACATCGTTCAGGTGTCGTCAGAATTTCTCAATAGAAGTAAGTTGGAACTCAAGTATGCAATGCAGTCATAATACATCACTATTAAAAGCATATTACATGGTGAAACTTCTAAGTGTATACATAAATATGGAGGAATTACTATCTCATTATCTCAGATAAGGGTGACGTCTCATACAAAATAACAGAAAACACAAGAAAAATTTATTACATCCCGTAAGCATGCACAATATCACGATGTCGAAAATGAACTGACGCAATGGATTCAGAAGTACTGATATATAGATTGCATTAATCTTGCAATAAGAAATAGCTGCTCTCAGATCCACGTAATATGTTGATATAAGCACTTGAAACACTGGAAAATCCATCACTTGTGAAAATGTTACCACACCAAGAAATAAATCTGATTCTGAGTTGCCGTGTAAGGAATACGCTGTTATTTCTCACCTTAAGTCACGATATCTATCTTTATATGTAATATACGCACTATACTCGAAAATCAAAATACAAAAAATATATTAGCTTGCTGTTAAAACACTCAACCATTACCGTTCTGTATCATCACCAGCACACAGACAAGAAACACACCATGTATTCCACAGGTTAAACATTAATATTTACTTCATTATTTAGTTTCAACTTGTACTCCTTTCATATCAGTGTTTTCCTAACTACATCATATTATATAATGTCCATCTTAATCTCTTGATAGTCAACATCCATATCGTATTTCTTTAATATATTTTCGTCTTGTTTCACCTTCAAGCCTTACCATATAGCTAACGATAAGATGGGGAGTAATGTCCTTCTATATATTTTTCGCTTGATACCTCATCAATAGCTCTTCTTTCTTTCCTCATTATCGTCGTTAACTGATTACCTTTACAATCCTTGCATTAACTTTAAATCTTCCTTTAAAATGTTATATAATCAAGTGAAAGCTACTGAAACCACTGATGATTTCCTACGATATCACGATAGCTCAACTCAGACTTGTAACCAAATGTCCTGTGTTGTGTTAAGTACGACATCTCACATTGTATCTATTTTCAATCCCATAGATATACCCCTTATTTCACATATATCGTCAAAATCACAGATAAAGGCATTCATTAACACTCATTACTATACATTTATCCTAATCTCTATAAAATCTTCCAGATCGCCATATATCCCTCCAAATTATATAGAGACACCTTAACTTCCATGTTAGTCATATATCTTCGTCCTCATCAACAAGAAACCTTCAAATGCCTGCATATTAATCTAATATCAATATCACTGTCGCCAGTTTTCTGCCTTCGGAACATGTATAACCACTTTACCTTTGCATATGTTCACTATATCTTCATCTTATTTTATCAAGTTGCTATCTCAATAATAATATTTGCCCAATACAGTCATGACCTACACAGACGTATATATGCATATGCACCTTTTCCTATATCCTCACCGCAACCTATATACTCAATATCTCACCGCAAACTTTTCTAATATACTCAATATCTTCACCGCAAACTTTTCTAATATACTCAATATCCTCACCGCAAACTTTTCTAATATACTCAATATCCTCACCGCAAACTTTTCTAATATACTCAATATCCTCACAGCAAACTTTTCTAATATAATCTCTAATATCCTCACAGCAAACTTTTCTAATATACTCAATATCCTCACAGCAACTTTTCTAATATAATGAATATCCTCGTCTCACTATCTCATATTTACCTCATCGTAACCTTTCCAGAATCCACATCCCATGACCATATATTCATATATTTACTTTGGTATTTACTATTTGCCTTCATATCTCATATTTACCTCACATCCTCTCATCTATATTCATAAGTCAGACTACTCTTGATGTATTAATTTTGACTCGAGTATGCACATGTTAAAATCAATCCATGGATAGATATCTTTACTCAACATATTCACTAGTGGGCCCACTAATATCCTTGTGTATCACTCAACACTACCATGCCGGGTACTGTCGAAACGAAGCTTTCAGGGCGTCCCCCACTCTTCTGAATCGGCAATCCCCAGACCGGCATTCACATAATGTATATTAATATTTACTTCTGGCCAGAGAGAAACAACTTGTCACCTAGTTGATCACAACCACTTGTACACGCCTTATGCCCCTAGGTTGGCACGAAGTGTTCAAGTGTTGCTAGGCACAAGAGTCAATGTACACACAAGGAATGATATGTTTGACGCGTCTTTCTTCACATTATAATTCGCAACTTTAATGTCTTAATATCATGTGCTTACTCCGTTTTACCTCACTCTATATCAACCTTCATACTTACACTTGTTTCCTTACTACACATATATATCATATTTACTATCATATTTACTCTGATGTTAACATTATTAGTGTAGTTCCGGGAATGACATCCTTATGGCTCTGCAATATCGATTTTTACGTCTATCTATATAAGATCTTAACCTCATGAATTTTAATTCCTTTTCATATGTCAAGCTGATCTATGATGGTCTTGTTAACAATTATCAATGCAATATTATATGTTTTCCTTCCTGACATATGAATTCTGACTCAGTCCTCATATTATTTACCTTGATATATATTTTCCTCACTCAATATGAATTACCTTATAACAAATATTAAGTTTTTTTTTTTCTAACCTATATATCTATCCCCACTTCGTTTTCTTCCTAGATATATATTTTCCTTGACTCAATCCTCACATTGTTTTCCTGATATGTATGTTCCTCAACTCATTATTAATTACCTCTTAACAAATATCAATATATATTTTCTAATCCAAATATCCATCTTCATCCCTTTCTTCCTAGATATATATTCTCCTCACACCTATTCCCTCACGCAGTATAGATATGTATCTAATTCCTCCCAATATTTTCCTTCCTAAACATTCCTCTCACACAATATTGCAACCCACATATTATATTCTTCATGACATAAATATACCTCATGTTGCCGAATATCAAACCTCACATTCAACGATATTACTGACTCAATGATATTATCATATCAATGTCAATAACATTCGCCAACTTACTGCCCTTCCGTAGCTACTTATATTTGCATATTGGCTAATATGTATAACATCTCGAAAGTACTCCTTTTATATTTCAACCTAGTTGTTCTCAATACTTATAACCACATTAGAACACTGTAAATTACTTCTTATACTTGCATTTACTGATGTTATTCATATCGTCTCTATAACAGCCACAATAGTATCATAATGACATTAATTTACTTCTTATTCTTGCTTTTACTGATGTTATTCATATCGTCTCTACCTTTATGAACTGACTAACGCCTTAACCAAGTAGCTACATATACTACAACTCACATATAATTTCTTGTACTTATAACTTCGGGCACTAATATGATGTTATCCAACATGACCTTACAACAACAATCGTCTTCTTAAGTGAACAATTGAAGGTTGGCCTTGCTTTACACATGTACTTGAACATTTAATATATATTTTGCTTCTTTTCTCACCTTATCGCTTAAAAACTCCACTACTTTATATTCAATTAACCCACTGAGAGAGAAAAGACATGAGGGAGGCAAGTAACCTTAAGGTGGTGAGAAAAGAAACTGTAAGGTGAACTAGGATCTAGCCAGCAACCTTCAATTGCATGAACTAGCACTGTTACAACAGTGTTACCTACTCAACTCAACTACTACCCAGCACGTGGTAGCATCCTCAACTCGACATAATATATGTATATATTAATTCATCTTTATATCCTGCCATCATTTCATAAAATTGACCCGCAACTCACCGTTTCCTTTTCTCCTTAAATATTTTCATCTACCTTTCATTAACCCAAGAGACTCACAATACACGTATGATCAATATGTAACAACAAAATGTCTTTCTCTGCTCTTGATTCTCTTCAATATTAACACTCTCCAGTTATTTCCTCTATTAACTTTTTACATAGATATCCCATTTTAATACTTACCTCATATATCAGTCATATTTCTTCTTTATTTTCTATACTTCTGATATTGATATTTGCCTCAAACCTTAACCGCAGTGATGTATATCTCAATCATATTTCTACTATGTTTCTATTATTCCCTCATACTATATCTTCTTCCTCATATACTATTCTCACGGAAAAATTCCTTGCATCAACTACACACAATATCCCTCTTTTACTTGACACTCACTTTTTGTTCCATATCCTTCATCAGAACCTTCAATATTCTTTCATCTATAATCCGACGAACTCCCAAACATGATACAATTTACACATTTTTTATTCGTCTCTATCGCTATGGGGCAATTAAAATCGTCTTACACAGTACTTCATATTTTCCTGCTATAAACCACAATATATGCTTACACCCCTTGCTATTGTCCTCTGACAGTCGACACTCGTGTGAAAAAAATTACCCTTATATGTCACGTCTCTTATATATGATAAGTTTCCTTCACATAACGACAACAAATTCGTCTACCTTTGTGAATTTTGCCGCATATCCGTAATATTTATGCCCTTGACACTCAGTTATCGTTACTCCATTGACTACTTTATGATACACATATTATAATGTAGACGAACCTTAAATAATTTATTAAAACTCTTTATATCTCATATTTTGTCGCATTTCTCTCCCGCTAATAAGACTCCTCGTTTACCCCTTGATTTGTAAAGGCTTAGGTGAAACAAGCGACAGGTAACCGTACAACATATTACTCAGATATCGTCCAATCAAAATATAACCTTAAAGCATCCACTTGAAAGAATAACCTCTTACACGCAACATGATCTTTAATGAATATCGAAATTAATTACTAAATAAAATCTACGGATTTTACACAAACCTTATGATCGTCACGGGCGACTCAGCTTCAGACAAAATAGTGATAATGATATGCATTCATATTATAATAACCATGCCACTTCTGATGTTGACAACAGCTACTTCGTGCACTTTCAACCAATTTACTTTAATCTTCCATCAATATGACTGTCCCTTGCGCCAATTCCAAGATTACACTTTGCAACATTTGGCAATATATTTTTTTTTTGCAATGCAACAATTTGTGCAACATTTAGATCCCACCGCTGCCACCATGTCGTGCTCCGAGCTGTTGCACGACGTTGCACAAATTGTCTAGCTACTGGCTATAAATAGTCAAAGGTTTTTTCTATCTTTAATTAACAAAACTAATATCTATACATAAGGTGTTCGATACGGCGCCGACAAGTAACAATCACAACTCTTTCTGTTGCCTTCTCCACTGCAATTATTACAATTTCTCTTACAAACATCCTTAAGAATTGCATTAATCTCGTAGATATTCTCGCATCAAAACGGATTTCACTTCAAACATCATCCACAATATCTTCATAACGTATTACAACATCTGAACCCGGTGCTTTATTTCTCCGTAAATCTCATACGTAGTACGTACAATATTACCCCTTTTTCCCAGCTACCCGTATATAAGGATGACCTTTACTTGGTACATGAATGCAAGCAACCACATGACGTACCACCAAATATATTACCATACACATATAATTACCAGACTCCGTTCAACAAAATGACAACGTAACACCACCGAAATATAATGACAAATATTGATATCTCCACACAAGTGACTTCCCTCAAATAATCTCTTTCTCTTGGTACCCATACATGGAACCACGTTAACTTCGTACACAATTACACACTAGTAAATATGTTATGTAACTTATTCGTCAGAGCAACACACATGCACATACGTAGGTAGCCGTATACAAATTCCCTTACTCATAGATGAAAACGCAAGTATATAACGACGTCATTATGAACCAAAGTACAACCACATAAACCATAATAAACTAATACCACATAATACCTAAACCTCCTATCATGCTTCTTCCTCCATTCTAATTTACCTCAAAGACTGCATTGCAACTTATAAGCTCCACTTACTGGTTATATATGAAGTACAAAACGCCGCCCTCAGCTATGCAGCCGAGGGTGGCCCGCTTAGAGCCGCGGTTGTCCTCTCTGCTTCCTCTCTCCTCTCTCTCTCTCTCTCTCCTTCAACCCTCTACAATTTCCCTTCAGGAACTTATGGGGCGTGTCTTGACCCACACAACACGCCCCTCAGAATGTACCATTCACCAATCAAGTACAAGCTCAAATGAACTCCACGTGTGGTACGAACAACATCCAAGACGACAACACTACCACCGGATGTTTACATGACCTTTTGACCCTCCTGCCCTTCCTAATCTCTTTTATGGCTGGATACGGTTACACACCGCATACTGGCGAACTAGCATACTTCCATATATCTTTATTTCTTGTTTCTTATATTTTCATATTTCACTTATGATGTGCGCATCTGACAAATGAAACTTAAGAAAGGCAGGAAATTATTGTGTAAACTGAAATATGAAATACAAGAATTGAATTATGGTAACGTTGTTTGTCCGCTTCTTTTCTTTCATTTTTTCATGTTTTTTTTTTTAAATCCCTTCAAGCATTGCAAAGGAGGAAATTTGGAATGTAACTTTAGATATACGTAGATGTGAGAACTTGCACGTTCTAAGTAAATGTATACGAAGCTGAACAAAGAAGGGGATTTGTAGCAAGTATTTTTAACTGAAAAAAGAAAATTATGTGTTATAGACATGAAACTGAACAAACAGATACATTTTTGGAATGAAGCTAATGAGTTCAACTTAAGAAATGACATTTTCAAGAAATTTCTATGAAACTGAACAAAACGAAGAAACTAGAAATTAATGCATTGTTCTCAAGAAATACTATGAGATTAAGTAATACGTAGAAACTTGTCAAAGAAAATAAAAACTGCAAGGGAACTAGCAATCAAGTGGATTTTTTTTTTAACACCTTGAGTACCATGTCGCATTTCTTTATTTATTTTTGTTATTACATGGTGATTTCATAGAGCTTCACAAACTTACGTGGGGATTAAAATAGTGAAGACTTTGGCCATAAATCTTGTGACCTTCCACTCTCAATAAAAGTCTAATGCCACACAAATCTCAAGATAAAAATGCATCCAAGTATTGAAGACGTTAGTTTGTTGTTACGCTTTCCCAGCTTCCTTTCCAACATAAAAAAAAGAAATGTGAATGAAACTTATTAATTAAACACAAGACCTGATAATGGTGCGTGTTGAGGCAGAAAGCACCTCGGAAACAGGAAGAGGAAAGCACTGGAGTTCTGCAAAGCCAGGCACCGGCTGAGGTATTCAGGGAAACGCGAATTTAGTACTTCCTATTTAGAGAGACCTTTAATGGAGGAACTTGAGTATTCTGAGTGGAATTGTATGCTGCTAAACTCTGTGTCTCTGCGTCAACTTTTCTTTCTGTCAACCTACTTGTTTATCTCTATCTGTGTGTATGTTTCTCTCTCTCTCTCTCTCTCTCTCTCTCTCTCTCTCTCTCTCTCTCTCTCTCTCTCTCTCTCTCTCTCTCTCTCTCTCTCTCTCTCTCTCTCTCTCTCTCTCTCTCTCTCTCTCTCTCAGCGCTAGATACATGAACAACTCTATCTGAAAAAAAAAAAAACGAAAGTAGGACGTTCGCCAGAAAGAAGAATGAGAAAGAGAAGCAAGAGGAGGAGGAAGAGGAGGAGTGGGAGGAGGAGGAGGAGGAGGAGGAGGAGGAAAGAGGAGGAGTGGGAGAAGAGAGAGAGGAGGAGGAGGAGGAGGAGGAGGAGAAAAAAGAAAGAGAGAGAGAGAGAAGGAAAAAAAACGAAAGACTGCAAGTGCCGGCCGGAGTTTGCTGGTGGAGAAAAGCTTCAGCAAGCAACATTTACTTCGGGCCCGTTTTCCCTTGGCGCCTCGGTAGCGGCCACTTCACCGTCAGGGGGCTCCTGGCCGGCTTGGAAACTGAGCCCGGCAAGAACTGCGCTTTGCTTACCGTGCTTTGGCTGGCCCTAGGAGGAAACGACGGCGAGAGGGAGTGTTACTGGCCTAGATAGATAGATAGATAGATAGATAGATAGATAGAGATAGAGAGAGAGAGAGAGAGAGAGAGAGAGAGAGAGAGAGAGAGAGAGAGAGAGAGAGAGAGAGAGAGAGAGAGAGAAAGGGGCTGGGTGGGGTGCAGTTGGTTGGTTGGTAAGCAATAACCTCTCTCTCTCTCTCTCTCTCTGTAGAAGTCAATTTCTGCTACCACTTCTCGTCTCAGAAATAAAGTTATCTGTTCTGACTACATTGTGACTGGCGGTGTGCTCGTCCCTGTGCCTGGAGGAGGAGGAGGAGGGGGAGAAGGAGGAGGAGAAGGTAGAGAAGTGGGAGGAGAATTGAGTGACGACCCGCTGGAGAACCTAATGTAGTGCCTTAACGGAGAAAAGCAAAGATAAAGACAGGAAATGCAAGGAAGCGCAAGGATGAAAATGATACCATCTAAGTTAGGTAAAGGAGGAAAAGGAGGAGTAAGAAAAAAGGTAGTATGTTAGAGATAAAAGAGGAGGAGGAGAAGGAGGAGAAAGAGAAGAGAAGGGAGACAAGAAAGAAGAGAAAGAGGACAAGGGGGGTAAAATATTAGAGGAGAACGAGGAGAAGGTAAAGGGACAAAAAAACAACGGAGTAGAAATCCTGTGATGATTTGCGCTGAGGAAAAATAAGTGAAAGAAAAAAAGTGAAAGCTGGAAAAAAAAGGAAGCTGGAAATAAAGCAGCACCAAGGACAAAGATCAAAAGAAAAAAACAAGGACAGTGAAAAAGGAAAGAAAAATATAAGAAAAAGCGTCCAGGCAGAAATATTAGTGGCGTGTGAGACATCAGTGTAACAATCTCGGCCAAGACAAAAGTTGCTAAAACAAGGACTTTTCACTTGAGGTACGAGGGAGGAGAGTCTGGTGTTGGTGAGGAGAATGTTGCCTCCAACGAGTGAAAACTGCTCCATTTCCCTCGCAATACGTGCTAAGGTGGCAAACTCGAAGCCCTTAAGCCTGGCGGCGCCCCTCGTCTGCCTCCCCTGAAGAGATAAGTCAGCGCGTCCGTCGATATTAGGCCGCCGCTCCATTGTCCGCTGGTCAGGGCGACGCTGGGGACGAACAATGCTCGCAAGTTTTCTGCCATTTATATTTGACTTTGGAGAACTTCTCTGCTCCTTGGAATTTGACCACTTCTTGGCCCAGGCGCGGCTGGACCACCAACCCTCGATATTTGTTTGCTGCCTTGACCTTTGTTTGACCCACGAGGTGATTTCGTTTGTCTGATCGTATTGTGCACCGAAGGGGAGTCTTCCGAGGTTTTGTCTGACTTGCACCATGGAGTCTGATCATCTCTCCAGTGAAGCGAGGCGGGTAATCGTAACAGTAAATCTGTGTGATCGCTAACGTAATTCAAACTCGGGAATCACTTAACTCATCTTCCAGCATGATAGCCACACTAGGGGAGGAGGAGGAAGAGGAATAAGTCATTCTATCAATGTTCATTTTTTAGTGCGCCGCAAGCCTCGCCGCCAAGATGGCGCGGCTGTTTTGTGATCCAATATTGAGTCGCGTGAGCCTCGCCGCTGTTGACTCAGGAGCTGAGCTGATCGACGCGTGTGTGTGGCCCGGGGCGGCGCCGCTCCCAGGCCCTCTCTGATCCCTCACACACAGAATTTGGATCACGGCGAGGCTGTCACAATCTTACACAAAGCGTATGAAAACAGCGTGATTTTCTGTTGTACCGAGTGTCCGTCTCTCCTGGTGGCCTCACAAAGTTGGAACCGCCGTGACGAAAAGTCAGTGCAATTCATGTTTGAAGAGAATAAACACCAGTCGATTTCTATGGTGTTATTACATTTTTTTTCGGATTCATTCAACGATGTAGAAAAAAGAGAGAAGAAAATGATGCGTGAACTGCGAGGAGGAAGCGTAACGACCCTTCGCGCCCATTACCCCCGTGCCGGTGCCGCGCCCCTGTGCCCCTGAGGTCCCAGCCTACCCCAGCACCGCGTCGCTATTACCAGATCATAATTACGTCCGCTAACGGCCTCGTACCCCGTCATCACGTCTTAATTGGTAGGATTACATATTAGAGCCACCAATCACGCGATGGGCCCCACGATGCCTGTCCCGTCCCGCCCGCCGCGGCAGCCTCCCCGACTCGCCAACCTCGGGCACGCCGAGCACAAAGGGACGCTGTGCATTGCAAAAAACACCACATAAAGAAAGATCATACAGCTGCCCGCGGCTCTGGCGATACAGCGAGCTCCGGATTTGTGTATTTTTTGTTAACATTTTTTAAGCGAAGGAAATATCTAAAATGCAGATTTTCTGATTCATTAGTTTCTTTGATACGAAATTGAGATGGCAAATATTAGAAGGTTGCCTGGATCTGCTCCACGCCGCCGCTGACTCTGCCACCAGTAAAAAATGAAACTAGTGTTGTTAAAAAAAAAAAAAAAAAGATACATCTCAAAAGCTAAATCCTTTTAATCTTTTTTATTTTTTGTTCCGACCAATTGTTTGGCGCGGGTCTTCTTGATGGATCAGGTGGCGCCGCAATCTGAGGTCACAGGGATTGCCCGTGGTGCGGCGCAGCTGGTGGTGGGAGGGAAGGATGGCTGGTGAGGGTGTTGGGTGGGTGGGGCAGCGTGACGGGGAAGCAGCGCACCGCTAAGGCGATGAAACTCTTGCATCGTTGATAAAACATTTTCCCAGCAGCTTGTTTGTGCGTTCCGTTTTCTGTGTTTTTTCATACTTCAGCTCAACGCAAGCAGTTCCAATTTTTCGTTTTAAGAAGAAAATACATTATACGTCCATGACGCTTCATGTTCTGTGCGCCACAAGTTATAATTTCTACCAGTGACATCACAGGTTCTGATTCTGATTGTCGAGAGAAGAGACGCGCACCACAGTAGACAAAATATAAAATAATAAGACTAAAAATGCCCACAATATTAGAGAAAACCTTATGCAATTTTTTAAATAATAAAATAGCAACAATTGTAATTGGCAATGACCGAAGCAATGGAATAGAACTAAAAAGTGGAGTACCTCAAGGGAGTGTACTCTCCCCCACAATGTATTCAATATATACCAACGATCTACCACAGGCAGGGCCAGGCTGCCTTGACACTATATTTGCAGACGATATTACTCAGGTCATAACATCACCAAGCAAATCCAAAAATATGCTTAAAATTAAAGTTGAAAGAGAAATCGAAAGAATAAATAAATATGAAAAATCATGGAAAATTCAAACAAGCGAGGGAAAATTTAAAATAATACCTATTGCCCAATATAAAACTATGAAAATTAAAGTAAATGGTAAAGATTTAGACACTTGTAAACAAAGTAAATTTCTGGGACTAAAACTGCAACGCACAGGAATGATTGGACACTGCTCGAACATTAAAAACAAAGGAAATGCAGTCTTAACCAACTTAAGAAGATTTCGCAATCTATCACCTAAAATAAAAACCACCCTTGTAAAAACACTTTTAATACCAATATTAGAATATCCGCCAATTCCAGTATGTGCAATGTCACTTACACAAAAAAAGAAACATGCAAATGGTACTAAATAAAGCAATAAAGTTCATAAACTGCAATGAAGATAGTGAGGCAACCCTGGAAGAGCTTCACACAAAATATAACATTACTCCACTAAATATTTCAATTAATCAAAAAGCTAAGAAAGCCTGGGAAGCTGTGAGAGTCACTGAACCTGAACATTATAACAGGTTAATAATAAACCACGAAAGAGAACACTCATGGTTCCCCAAAACCAGCAAAGTAATACACCAAGTTATTCCTGAACCAATAATTACTAGGCAACGTTAATTTTGTTCAGTTTTTCCACAGAGACCACCAGGACGACGACAGCGAGACAGCGATCTATAACCTGATCCTTACCCTTATCCTTCCTCTAAACTAACACAACTAACTAACTACTAAAAGGAACAAAACTAACTTATACCCAATAACAAAATTAATACAAAAGCAATCCTAATTAACTACTAACTTGAAAGAATGTATAACTTATGAAAATTACCTAAAGTCAAGATTATTACACATGTAATCATTCCTAATATATAATCACCCAACATGACTATGTAAATACCGCAATTTCGGGTCTGCAGCACCAGCAGTCATATATAACAGGGTTTAGCTGTGTCTCTTTTGGGGAAGCCTGTCCACTAGAAGCACATGGGACAAAAGCACAAAAGAAGCACTCTCTCTCTCTCTCTCTCGCACAGTGGACAGATCACTCTTCCTCAAAAGTCCGTGTTGATAGGGAAAGCTGTGGTCCTGCTGGTGAAGATGCAGTTCCCGAATTGCGTATATGAATGAAAGATGAATGAATGAGGGACGATAGTCTGTTACTGCAAAAAAAAAAAAATAAATAAAAAAAATAAATAAATAAATAAAATAAATAAATAAAAATATATATATATATATATATATATATATATATATATATATATATATATATATATATATATAATATGTGTGTGTATGTATATGTATATATGTATATGTGTATATGCGTGTATGTATGTATATGTGTGTATGTATGTATATGTATGTATAATAATAATAAACGGTTTATTAATTAGGCAATGTAAAAAAATACACTGAAAATGTACAGGGGGGGGTGGGACATTACCACAATGAACTAAAAATGCTTAACCTAACTATGGATAAACTTAACCTAGAAATTCACTTATTTATTTAAAGCTCGCACAATAGTGGGCACCGCGCTGAGCCGGTACCGATCCGTGCGCGGTGCTCTCAAAGGCGCCACGCGATTATGGTGTCGGGTGGCGCGAGCAGGGGGAGGCACGTCGGGTGGTAGCAGGTGGCGGAGACGTGGATGACGCAGCAGTCCTTCCCCAAATTTTTCCAAGGCTTCCTGGTGTCTTGTGGCCAGCCTCGGCAGACTCAGGCAGGTCAGGGCGTCCTCGTAGGACCTGTAGGCAGGCCCAAGGATGACCCTGAACGCCCTCCTCTGAACCCTCTCCAGCTGTTGTCGTTGTGTGAGGTTCAGGAGGAGGACCACGCTGGGGCGGCGTACATGAGCTTAGGGAGTATAAAGATGAGGTACACTCCCCTCAGCTCATCTGCCGGTGCTCCCAGGGACCTGAGTCGGCGCAGTAAATAGATTTTATATGAGGCTGACCTGATGATGTTGGAAACATGCTGCTTCCATGTTAACTGATCATCCACCAAGACACCTAGAAGCTTGGTGCTGCGGACCACCTGGAGGAGTGAGGGCCCACAGAAAGCTGGGGAGGGGGAACTGCTGCTGTGGAGGTACAAATGTGCATCACCACGGTCTTGGTGTGGTTGATGGTCATTTTGTTGTCCTCCGTCCACGTCTGTAGTTGGTTTAGAGTGGACTGCAGTGCTGAGAAGTCTGGGTTGGTGTTGTTGACGGGTACGCCCACGGTGCAGTCGTCCACATACTTCCAGCGGTGGGGGGTGTGGACGAGAGCATCGTTGATAAGGATGAGGAAACACAGGGGACCCATCTTGGTCCCCTGAGGGACCCCGCATGTGAGCTGTTGGAAAGAGGAGACAGAGCCCTGATAACGAACGGCCTGACGCCTTCCCGTGAGGAAGTCTGCCAACCACGCTATCAGGTAGGGAGAGAGGCCCAGAGTGATGGCTTTATTTATCACAACAGTGTGATCAACAAGATCAAAGGCCTTTCTGAAGTCCACAAAAGCAATAGCTAGAGAAGTGTTGCGTTTGTCCAGGTGGCTGTGGACGAATTCCAGGAAGCTGACAAGGTAGTGAGATGTGGAGGTGGATTTAATATTGCCAAATTGTTGTGTGTCAATAGAGTTACAAATTTTGTTATAGGCCCAGTCGAAAACAAAATCTTCACAGATAAGGCTGGGTATAGGGGTGATGGCGACTGGTCTTAGATCATTCAGTGACTGTGGATTAGAAATTTTGGGGAGGGGGGGGTGACGTAAGATGTCTTCCAGTCATCGGGGCAGGAATGTTGAGCAAGGGAGGCATTGATGATAGAGCAAAGGGGTGTGGCAAGTTCTGGGGCAAATTCTCTGTAAATTTTGATGGGGAGGTCAGTGGGAGTGGTGGATCTGTTTAGTTTAAATTTAAGAAGCTTCCTGTAAACATCAACCTCCTGGACAAGGGGTGGAGGGGAGGAGGCAGGGAGGTAGGCTGGGAGAGTAGTGGAGTGAAGGGGGAGGGAGTGTCTGACAGATCGCAGCGAAGTGACCGTTAATCTCTTCGGCCGCGCTGTCAGGTGAAAGGTGTGAAACACAGGGAAGAGAAGAGGCTTGCTTTTGTAAACCACACAAAGACTTAATCTTGTCGTACCACTGTCTGTTGTTAGTAAGCTTGAGATGGTGAATTTTGTCTGGGTAGTAGCTTGCCTTGGCTTTTTTAATTTCCCTGATAACTCTGTTCCTTAAACTCCTGTACTGGTCAGGGCTAGAGTGGAAAGCCCTGTCACGCTGACGAAGGAGTCGTTTGATGCAGGGCGTCATCCAAGGGGCATCAGATGGGTCCACTGTGATGTCCTTGGTGGGAAAGTAGTGGTGGAACGCTTCCGTTGTGGTAGTGAAGTAGTTCCGCCATTTTGTGTGGACGTCTTCCACCTCCAGTACCTCGGTCCACGGATGAAGTGTTAGCCACTGCCCAAATTCCCTCATGGCGGAGTCAGGCATGGGCCTGTGGGATCTGGTGACAGTTGACCTGGGAACCGAGGTGGTGGGGGGTGGGTGTCCACAGGATGGAGAGGTGGGTGCTGCGTCCCATGGGGGGGGGAGTGGCTTGGGAGGCGAGTACTGCTGGCTCAGGTCTGTCATGATAAGGTCGAGGGTGGACTGGTGGTGGGTGGGGAAGTCCACGACCTGGGTGAGGTGTAGCTGGTGCAGGATTTCACTGATATCCAAGCGGTTGAAGTCCCCACAGATTACCAGCTTGGCAGCAGGAAATCTCACCCGTAAAGCATCAGCAGTCTCGATGATGTGATCAGTGAGCAACCGTGCAGTGGCGGCCCGTGGAGGGTGGTAGACAACACACACAATGATGGAGGCTGTGTTGCGGGGTGGCAGGGGGTAACCCTCACCCACAGGGCCTCCAATCCGGCGGGGACGTCGACGTGTAGGTGTGAGGGGCTGAGGTCAGAGCGGCAAAACAGGGCCACTCCTCCCCCCCTGCGTTGATTCCTGAGGTGGTGGAACAGCTGGAAATCTTGAATCATACACACCTCAGGAGTTATCTGCCACGCCTCCGTGATCGCCACAATGTCTGCACAGTTAGATCTCACTGACACTATCAACTCGTCCATCTTGTTCGCCAGTGATGTCACGTTGGAAAGGAGGAGAGAGGGAAGACTATACCACACGCGCGGAACTTCGAAGTGTTTGTATTCCTCTCCTCAACCTTCCGCCCTTCCTTACGGTAGATGTGATCACTTTAATGGGACGCACCACACTCCTTCCTCCCTTGGATCCACGATTCCGAAATAACTGTAAGTTTTTGAGGCGTTGAATGACCTCTGATGGAGGGTACCCAGCCTCACGTCTACGGCGCAGAAGGGCATTGCGTCCGTAGCTTAGCACTGCAGCACTCATTTCACTGTATGTCCAGACGTGCACTCACTTATAATATCCAAAATTGTTTGTATTATAACACTATGGCGAGCACTAATTAACCTATTAATAACTTATACAAAGGGGAGGGGAGGCCAACAGGCTGGCCGTGGCTGCCGAGCGCACAAGGTCACACGTCCGACCCGAGTGAGGTCAGGAGTGTGTGTGTGTGTATATGTGTATATGTGTGTGTATGTGTATGTGTATATATGTGTATGTGTATGTGTGTATGTGTATGTATGTATATGTGTGTATGTGTGTATGTGTGTATATATGTGTATGTATGTATGTGTATATGTGTGTGTATGTATGTATGTATGTGTATGTATTGTGTATATAAATATATATATATAAAAAATAGCACTGTGGTTAAGCCCACAAACTATTTCTCTTCTACTTTCTTTCACCCCATTTCTTCACCCCTACTTTTCCTCTAGCTAGCTCACTCTTGTCTTTTTCACCCCCACTATTATATAAAGAAAAAAAAAAAAAAAAAAAAAACAGTAGACAAACTCGACTCTGGCAGCTTCAAGAGGCCTCAGAATATTTTGCGTAATTGTAAGCTGATTAGTGGCGCGGCGCATGCTCCAAGTGTGTACCTGAGAGGAAAGGAGTCTTTGTGCTGGGCTGAAACTGCGTGCTTCAGACCTTCTGGGCCACCTGCACTGCCTTACCTTGACCGAGGCTCTACTTTTAATGTATGAATAAATGAGGTTCCTGTGGCTCATAATGCTAGCCGGCGAGAACCTGTTCTTGGAGCGCCATGAGGATAGGTTGAGATCCCTGGAGAAGGAGCGTGAAGGGCGTGGAATGAAATCCTCGAAGAGTCGGCAGGGAGAGGAGGGGGACTAGTAGCGTTAAACTGTCCCATCAGGAGGAACATGTGGGCGGCGGGGCATTCAGGGTCCCATCAAGATGGCAGAAGTAGTGGTGGCAGCCATTTCTGAGAGTCTCACGAGCATAATAAAGAGGGAAAACCGTGGGCATCTGAGGAAGCCTTCGTGGCCCTTTCTTTACTGCCGCGCTCAGATCAGATACATCGGCTACTCCTGCGTAAGAGGATCCCGGAAAGGTCGACAAAAGGCGAATGAGAAAAGTATATATATTACTCTCTCTCTCTCTCTCTCTCTCTCTCTCTCTCTCTCTCTCTCTCTCTCTCTCTCTCTCTCTGTCTCTCTCTCTCTCTCTCTCTCTCTCTCTCTCTCTCTCTCTCTCTCTCTCTCTCTCTCTCTCTCTCTCTCTCTCTCTCTCTCTCTCTCTCTCTCTCTCTCTCTCTCTCTCTCTCTCTCTCTCTCTCTCTCTCTCTCTCTCTCTCTCTCTCTTCCCAATACCAGATCTTTTCCTTCAGCAGATTATTGTTCCCCTCCTTCCCTTCCAGAAACCTTCCATCTCTCCCCTCCAATTCGTAGTAGCCTTTTCCTCCATCGCTCGAGGCCTTTCTCTCCATCGCCTGTCCCCCTTTCCTCTAACGCCTGTCTCCTTTCCTCAGGCACTTTCTTCCTTCCCCTTCCCTTTCTCTTCCTCCACGCCCTTTGATCTTGAGGGAAAGTTCTTCTAAGTTGTCGATATGAAGAGTTACGGGCCATGAGGCTGATTGATGGAGGGAAAGGAGGGAGGGAGAGGCAGTGAAAGAAGGGGTGATAGGAAGGGAGGGGACGAGGAATGGAGAGGGAGTGGAGGAAGGGCGATGGGGAGGGAGGGGATGTAAGGGACAGTGAGGGAAGAGAAGGGGGAGGTGGGGGGTTAGTGGTCATAGATTTTAATGGTTTTCATCAAGTGATTTTTATATTTTCTGTGATAGCTTTGCATTATTTGATTTCCTTTCTCTCTCTCTCTCTCTCTCTCTCTCTCTCTCTCTCTCTCTCTCTCTCTCTCTCTCTCTATCTCAATCGTATTTTTGTAACATTGTTAATTTTTCAGATTATTAGTTTTGACAGGAGAAAATTGAGATTTATTCAATCGTATTTTTGTAACATTGTTAATTTTTCAGATTATTAGTTTTGACACGTGCAGTCATTCCAGATAAATGTAACACACACACACACACACACACACACACACACTCTCTCTCTCTCTCTCTCTCTCTCTCTCTCTCTCTCTCTCTCCCTCACGTTCAAAGCTCCCGTCACGGTCGGATCATGAAACTTATGATGAAAATACCGACGCCATACTCTCGCTATCACTCTCCTTGTCAGTCTTACACCCACGTTATCTATCCTTAGTCTCCTAATCTGAGCTTTACTAGGGATTTTTTCTTCTCTACCTTCTTGTCTTTTACTTTTCACTAATACCGCGAGATCAAGTCTTGTACTACCATAGGTGTTCTTTATTAACATTTAAGGTTGTAAAGGTAAGTTTAGGTTTACCTGATCAAATATGGAAAGAAGAGAATGTCAGAGAGGTGTTTGTCTATCCTAACTCGAGAGACTGTAGTGCTTATAAATTTCTCTTTAGAAGTTGTAAGCGATTATATAAACATGTAAACGTGAAGTGATATGTAAAAATAATACGAGTCTAAAAGGTGTGAATGTTAGAGTAAAACTTTATCTAGAAGTGACATGCTTAATCCTCTCACTCTTACAGTTATATGGGAAAAATATTGCATTATCGGAGAGAGAGAGAGAGAGAGAGAGAGAGAGAGAGAGAGAGAGAGAGAGAGAGAGAGAGAGAGAGAGAGAGAGAGAGAGAGAGTCTACTACAGAAAGTAAACATAGTTATAATTATGGTGGAAAGCATGTAAGAGTAAAAAAGAATGTCAAAGATACATAATGCAGCTCCTCGCGTGGCAGCCTCGAGACACCAGAGACCAGAGACAATGATAATAGATTCATGAGACAGTTGTTACTTCAGGCGATGCTGTGCGGGCGGGTCCTGGCGCTGCGTCCTTCTCCTGTTGATCCTGCATAATGACTGCCGCGGGATGTTGTGTGCTGGTTCATTCCACAATCATCTCTGACACATTTCCGCAGTCTTTACGGAAGCAACACTTGTACTGGAGCATTATGTTATCCTCCTTCTTCACTTGTTCCTCGGTTTCCTCCTCCATCTTTTCTCCTTCTCTACACATCTATACCTTAACGTCCTTGTCCTCCTCGCGCCGCAATTGACTTCATTACGGTCAATTTGCGACACATGATCCTATTTGCCGCTGATTTCAAATTCAATGACGCGCTGCTTGGCCACTGCACCCAGAGGGAAGCCGTCCTGATTGCCGGGTTTCCTCCTTGTGTGCTTTAAAATGTCGAAAGTTCTCGTTGAAAATAAGGAGCGAAGGAAGACAGAAAAGTGAGAGGAGAGATAGCCTAATGGTAGCTTTATTGTTACCGCAGACACTTGATTAGACCAAAAGTAAAGCTGGATAAGTATAGCAGTTCTTTTTTGTAGAAATGAGCAAAAGGTACCAAGGATTGGGAGGTGAGGAATGTAAGAGTCAAATGCCACTTTGTGATTGTTTTAGACACAATAGACACAATAGAAAATAAGTTTTGAAAAAGAGATTAAGGAAAGGAGTAACAGCCAGTTGCCGTTTTTTATGTATCTTTCCACACTGTTGGGATTAAAACAAAATGCTATTGAAGTTATACACGTGAAAATATATCAGTGTACTGTAAAAGACCAAAATGAAGAAAAAATGAAGAAAATGATAAAAAGTTATTACAATGAAATAAAAAAAAACATTGTATTCGTTGAATCGTACAATTTTCTTGTCAAAGTAAAAGAAAAATAAAATAACAGAGAGATCGAATCCCGTCAGATAAAGAATGTTAATAGTTAATTTGAGATCTGATTGCCGCTGACGCAAACTTTCTGAACAAAACAAATTACATGTAGGATTGTACAAGTTTCTTGCCAACATTAATGGAAGGAATGAGAACAGCATCATTCTAACAGCACGCTGTGATTCTTACCAACCCAAGCTTCCAAAAAAAAAAAAAGCTGCTCTCTTGTTAGCGCTAAAAATAAAGACAATGACAACAATACAAAATGAAATGTAATAAAATGGTAGTCAAGATTAATTTATGGATTGCTCCAGACATAAGCAATTTAAGATACGCTTGACTAAGGTAACCTCTTTAATTCTGGGACACATTTTTACTGTGAGATTTGTGTACGATTAGACCATTTTATTGACATTAGGTCTATGGAGGTCAGAGAATTAATGGCCTCAGTCTTCAGTCTTTTAATACCTCATATAAGTTTCTGAAGCCTTACAAAATCACCAAATAGTAAGCAAAATGAATATGGAAACGCGTCATGGTACTGAAGAAGTTAGTGACGTTTCCCATTTATACATTAAAAAAGATTTCCTCTATACATAAAAAGATAAAACAAGAACAAATACTACATCTAAATAATCATGTAACTAATATTCTTGTTTTGAATACATGTGTTTACTTAAAACATCAAGATTGCCAAAATAAACAAGTTCTTTCATTGTACTTAAAATAAAAAAAGATAAATAGAGATTGGAGAAAATAGAAAAAAAAAAATGTTTCTAAATCAGCTAGAAGAAATTGGTTTCTTTTCTAATACAAAAATAGAATTACTCAAGCTTAAATCAAGTGCAATAAAAGAGTGTAGTTTTCAAAGTTACAAATGAAGAGATTGAATACCAGGATAAAAATTGAGCAAAAGATATATAGACATTTCACCAGATATAATGAACATACAATCGTTCAAAGGAATGCACAATAAAACATGAAAGAAAAATAAGAGAAAAATGAACTAGATAAAAAAAATAAAATTGAAAAATGTCGGCTGGTGATTGCCACAGTCAAACCTTCGAAACAAAAGGTCATTTCAGTAACTAAGATCACCTGTCACTCTCGCACGTCCCAAACTTCACGAGACTGAAGGGAAAGGAATAACTGACGAAAGATGCATGAACTCATCTAACGCGTTGGTATTTGAACTTACCACATTGATTTCCAAAGGACAGTGTAAACCTCTCGCGATCTGAAATTCAAGTGAGGTTTCTGCGTGGTATCGACTTGGCGCGAACACACAGGCATTGGGGAGCGTGAGTTGGGTGAAGAGGGGTGTTTGTGGGGTAGTGGGTTGGTGGGGTGGTGGGTTGGTGGTGGGGTGGGGCAGACAGTCACGGCAATGAAAGGTGGCAGGAGGCATCCCAGTCTGAAATATCAACTTTTATCCCTCCCTCTGCCACCCGTCACGTTTTTGTGCTTTATTTTTCTTCTTTTTGTCCGCCAGTCTCGTCTTTCACTCTCTCTCTCTCTCTCTCTCTCTCTCTCTCTCTCTCTCTCTCTCTCTCTCTCTCTCTCTCTCTCTCTCTCTCTCTCTCTCTCTCTCTCTCTCTCTGCTTATATCTAGCTTTTGTTTCTGTGCCTTTTGTGTCTCGTCATTGTTTGCTTGTATGTCCGTTTCTCTCCGTCTGTGTGTGTGTGTGTGTGTGTGTGTGTGTGTGTGTGTGTGTGTGTGTGTGTGTGTGTGTGTGTGTGTGTGTGTGTGTGTGTGTGTGTGTGTGTCTGTCCGTCTGGCTTTAACGTATATCAGACTGTCTGGTTGGCTGGATGAGTGGGGGTGGGTGGGTGGCTGGCTGGCTGGCTGGCTGGCTGGCTGGCTGGCTCTCTCTCTCTCTCTCTCTCTCTCTCTCTCTCTCTCTCTCTCTCTCTCTCTCTCTCTCTCTCTCTCTTGAGCATAACCACAACACAACACAACGCAACTCACACAACTTGAGCACAGGAATTAGATTTGATGAAGGCCGGAGTCTGCATACTAAAGCCTTACGTATCTCTCTTTGTGTAAGTTTATTCATTAATATATGTCGCTTTTTCTCCCTTGTTTTGTGAGGCGTGCTGTCTAAGTGGCAATGATAAACTTTTGCCAAGCACGAACGCTGCGTAACTTTTTTTCTTTTTCTTTCTGTCTCTTCTTTATTTTTCTTTCCTCTTTTTTTTCTCTCTCTCTCCATCTCTCCCTCTCTTAACTTACGACTGGCTCGCACACATACACAGATCCAAACTTTACTCAGCATTATGTCTGCAATATTTTGAAGCTTGTATCGCGTTTTCTGAATATCCTCTCGGCAAAATTAGATTTCTCTCTGTTTTAAAACTCTTAACTTCCGTGTTTCTCCTCCTCGTCCTTTTCCACGTCCTCCTCCTCCTCCTCCTCCTCTTCCTGCGCCATATGACCTTGGCTGTTGCGGCGCCTTATTTAAAATCCATCCATCCATCCTTCTCCTCCTCCTCCTCCTCCTCCTCCTCCTCCTCCTCCTCCTCCTCCTCCTCCTCCTCCTCCTCCTCCTCCTCCTCCTCCTCCTCCTCCTCCTCCTCTTCTTCCTCCTCCTCGTGTTTTTCTTCTTTTTTTGTCCTCATTTTCCTCCTCCTCTTCATTCTATGAAAAAGAAAAAAGTTCACATCAAAACTTCTGCAGGAATCTCAATACTATTCTGGCAAGAGAACAAAGCTGTAGTATTTTTTTTCTTACTTCTCCATCTCTGTCTCTCTGTATGTCCTCTAAGTTATCGTTCATAGCGAAGACTTCTGGGATGGGAGTTATTGCAGCTATGAGTACAGTAAGTCAAGGATTTATACCGTGCTTTATTACTCTCATTAACCTTTCTTTACTAGGGGAGCTGCGGGAGAGTAAGAGGGCAAGAGGGTTTACATTAACTGGGGGAGTCCATATTTACATGTCATGACGGGGAAGTTGGTGTAGGTGTGAAAGTTAGTATGGGAGCACTCGGCTAACTTTAACAAAGGAGAGATTATCTTATGAGAAGTTTGGTAGTGTTTCTCTGGAGAATGGGATGATTATATTTGTATGGTAAATAGTGAGAGGTAATTGGCGTTTCCTGAGTAAATATTAATGGTAATGGGTGTTGTGTTGAAGAGATAAGGAAGTAATGTGTTGCAGTGTGAATGGTAAGGTGAGTATGAGTTGCTTTGTGGAAGTAATGTATGTTGGGTAAATTGTAATGGCATTTGTTATTGTGAGGAAGGTTTGGTTAGGGAAGTTATGTGGTTATGGTATTCACTTTAACACCTTCGATACAATGACACGTTTCCGTATTTCATCTGGTTACTATTTTGTGATTTTATTCAGCTTCAGAAACTTATATGGGGGAATGAAATAGTAAAGACTGTGGTCATTAATATTCTGATCTCCATATACCCTTTCTAATGTCAATAAAATCGTTTAATCGTACACAAATCTCATGGTAAAAATGTGTCCCAGTACTGAAATGGTTAAAGGGCAGTGAGGATTGTTTGTTCTATACGTGAAATAAAGGAAATAAAAATGTGTCCCAGTACTGAAAGGGTTAAAGGGCAGTGAGGATTGTTTGTTCAATACGTGAAATAAAGGAAATAATTTTAATCGCTTGAAGTAATATTTTTGTAATTTTTATGGCCTCTTCTGGCAGTTGGTTTGTTTAAGTAATTAACGTTTTTACATGGGATAAACCTGCTGCGAATAAAAGCCCAACGAGAACTGAACTGAGTCACTGGAATCAGTAGAAAAACAACGTAATTTCCGTAGCTCTCATAATATATTTAGCCACTCAGTAAGTAGGTAGCATTGAGGTTCAGGTAGACTACGCTGGCTAGACTTATTAAGAGCAAATCCCCACCTAAATGTTACCGTAGTTTTCATGATCTATTTACCGAATGAATGTACATAACAACGAAGTCTACTTAACTTTATACAGCTCAGATATACAAAAACCTTCGTATTAAGAGGCAGAGTAAAGTTCTAACCCTTTCACTGCTATCTGGAACACCTCTCTTTAATCTTCTACCACTCTGAGACATCTTTCCTTGTTTCATAGCCATCTCTAAATTGCAAAATCTATTCTTCCTATGCCCTTTCTTTCTAGCAGATGCTTATAAAGACACCTTCGGTACTAGGACGCATTTTTATCATGAGTTACGTGTATGATTAGACGATTTTATTGACATTAGGAAGGGTCTATATAGGTCAAAAGATTAACGGCAAGAGTCTTCACTATTTTAATCCTCACTTAAGTTCATGAAGCTGTATAAAATCACAATATAGTAATCAAAATAAATAAGAAAACGTGTCATGGTATACTGACATACCACAGTGAATGGGACAAACACACATTGCTCAACCTTTCATAACCTATTGAACCCACAACTCACTATAATGGCACCTCACACAACTTTACTTTAGTTAGACCCTTAAGGAGGAAAACCAGGGAGCAGTAGAAGGCAGAGTGTGAGCCTCATAAATTGTCTTGAGATAGGGAGCTCCATTTTCTTGACGGAGGGGCTTTGGGAGCATCTCTGTTACTGGGAGCAGAGAACGGTTCATATTTTCCTACTAGGAGTGTAGTTGTTTCCGTGAAGGGAGGCTGAGGGGGCAGTGGGGAGAATACAACCGTTCCTGGGGTGGTGGAGGAGTGGAGGCTGGTGATGAACCGTCTCCCCTCAGCTTTAGGATGTCTGTTGTACTGGGAATGGGTGGAAGGAGGAGGAGGAGGAGGAGGAGGAGGAGGAGGAGAAAGGATTATGTCTTTTTTTCAGGATTTTATGAACACAACGAGACAATCCTGACTTCTCTCTCTCTCTCTCTCTCTCTCTCTCTCTCTCTCTCTCTCTCTCTCTCTCTCTCTCTCTCTCTCTCTCTCTCTCTCTCTCTCTCTCTCTCTCTCTCTCTCTCTCTCTCTCTCTCTCTCTCTCTCTCTCTCTCTCTCTCTCTCTCTCTCTCTCTCTCTCTCTCTCTCTCTCTCTCTCTCTCTCTCTCTCTCTCTCTCTCTCTCTCTCTCTCTCTCTCTCTCTCTCTCTCTCTCTCTCTCTCTCTCTCTCTCTCTCTCTCTCTCTCTCTCTCTCTCTCTCTCTCTCTCTCTCTCTCTCTCTCTCTCTCTCTCTCTCTCTCTCTCTCTCTCTCTCTCTCTCTCTCTCTCTCTCTCTCTCTCTCTCTCTCTCTCTCTCTCTCTCTCTCTCTCTCTCTCTCTCTCTCTCTCTCTCTCTCTCTCTCTCTCTCTCTCTCTCTCTCTCTCTCTCTCTCTCTCTCTCTCTCTCTCTCTCTCTCTCTCTCTCTCTCTCTCTCTCTCTCTCTCTCTCTCTCTCTCTCTCTCTCTCTCTCTCTCTCTCTCTCTCTCTCTCTCTCTCTCTCTCTCTCTCTCTCTCTCTCTCTCTCTCTCTCTCTCTCTCTCTCTCTCTCTCTCTCTCTCTCTCTCTCTCTCTCTCTCTCTCTCTCTCTCTCTCTCTCTCTCTCTCTCTCTCTCTCTCTCTCTCTCTTTCAGAAATATGACACACGATCTTTCCCTCATACTGGTGAAGGCAGAAGACTTTCTCTCTATTTTTTTTTTCTGACCGCTCGGCGAAAAAAAAAAAAAGGAAAATGTGATAGAGAACACCTGAGTGAGGGAGACCGTTCCGATAGCGCAAGCTGTAATGAATCGGGTAAAGTCAAGTTCGTTATGTTCATCACCGCGAGAGACACGTTAGCCAGTCGTGTTATAATGATGGAAGAGTTCGGAATAGTAAAATTTTTCGCCCGTGATTGGATACAGGAAATTCTTCAAGTGTTTTGTTACATTATTTTTTTTTTTATCTCGGAGCAGCACGAGTGATGGGGAAAAAAGCGGAGTTTGTAAGATTATGTTAGGTTTATAGAAGAATAATCTTTAAAACTATCTTGGTATGGCATTATTTTTATCCCAGAATGGCTCGACGAATGTAAATAAATAATCACCGAGTTAATTTTTAAAGTGTTTGTTAAGCTCAGTACTTCAATGCGTCCTCTCTTTCCTACCTTGGCGGAGTAATGAGGCTCGGCGTGGCGTGGCTGGCGTGTTTACGGAAAGGCGGCAGAAAATCGTCAGGTAATTACCGTCCAATTAATCTCACACCTTTTTTTTCATGTGTAGATTATTTGAATAATTAATTAAGGAAGAACTGGTCATCCCTTATAGAATAGATTATCGACACTGGACTAACAAAGCCTCAGGAATGTAATTTACTCTAGCGTGTTTAATTAGGGTTTTGTCACAGTCCGATGTGCATATTCATTTCAGAGAAAAAAACTTCAGATTAAAGACAGAGTTCAAAAGGGACTTGATTAGGTGCACGTGGTAAAGTGAGCGTGATGGAAAGGTACGCACTCCACTCACCTCGGCCACCAGTGTGTGTGTGTGTGTGTGGGTGGGTGTGGGTGGGTGGGTGTATATGTGTGTGTAATTACTGTTTTTTTTTCATATACCATTTTTTTTTTCGTTTTCTGGATCTTGTCGACGGTAAACTAGCTTTTTCTTACATACACTAGTAATACTTTGATTAGGTAAGAGTTTAAAGCGTAAACAAACTACTGTAGCTGTTTTAACATGTGTAAGTTGCAATGGTCGAAAGAATTCATCCATCAGTGTGTGTGTGTGTGTGTGTGTGTGTGTGTGTGTGTGTGTGTGTGTGTGTGTGGTGAGAAGAGACGCTTGCATACACGTGTGTTCTTAATGATATCCATTATTGAAGGAAGAGCAGCAACAACAGAAAGGAGCAGAACAGGCGAGTAATTTAATGTGGTACGGAATGTCACGTGTCGCTTCACGGCAATTAGTGTTTACTCTTGACAGTAATTGGTGTTTTAGAACGCTGCGACAAGAGAGCTTAAAGAGTTTGTACAGTGTTTGTCTTTCTGCCCAAAGTTGTTTTTCTTTTTAATTCACCAGTAATTAATTTTATCTTCAAATTTCTCCAGCGTTTCCTTTACGGCTATGGCACAACCTCAGAGTCTCATTTTCATCCTCAACTCGATGTCTTTTCTGTGCTGTTTTGTGTCTCTGAGCTTGCCTTGGATCAATAATTGTGATTATATTTAACTCAAACTCCTTGCCATGAAGTCAGATCGGTTCATTCATTGTAATAATTATACATATGACAATGGTTTCAAAAAGGCTCACTCTTTCATTGACTTTGATGAAAAACTTAACAATGAGATAGTAATAATGTTGAATGAGGCGAAATATTTCAGTTCGTCCAAACGAGGTTTTACTCTTCTTATCCTTTCAAAATTGTCTTTTTTTCTTCCTCTTTTACAGTGAATCTAACAAACTCATTCCTAGTGTTTGATGATACACAAAAAACTTACTAGTGGAGATGAAATTCCACTTCAGAATAACTAAAAGAAAACATGAGCTTCAGGAACAGAAAAGATGCTAATACTCGTACTCTTAATCAAAATAATTGAAAAGTCTTAGATAATATAATGAGTAATGGCCTTCTTGAAGATTAATTTCGCTGTCGATAGCCATGCGTGGTGATGCGGGGATGGATATATTAAAAAATGAGCTTAGTCAGGCGAGTTGGAGGGAGAGAGAAGGGAGGCAGGGAGGCAGGGAGGAGGCAGGGTGTGTGTGGGCCTCAGCATTAATTAACTGGAATCAGTACAAGGGAGAGAAGCAGTTAATCCCGTCACTACACGTTGCCGCCATTGAAGCAAGGAAAAAAAATGTGATTATTATTTATTCGCAGTCCTTAATGACTTACGGTTATGCTAATGAAATTATAAGCTCCAGATTTAACGTGCCGGAGAAAATTACAATTGCTATATAAATGATACTGACTTTTTCTTCGTCTGATAATATTGATATGTGATTTTGTGAAGCTGTGTGCGCCATGTATTTCTGAGCCCTGTTAGTCAGCATTGTTAAAGATTCTACCGCTCATTATTTGACAGTAAATGTTAACTAGTTTTTTTTTTTTATCTAATAATGGTGGTTGTGGTTGTGGTAGAATTTTTTTGTGCCATATATTTCTGAAATTAGTCGATGAAAATCACAGAAAAAAAAATGATAAGATGCTTTTCACTATTACATGCAGAATTTTTGTTTTGTATAATTTTTGTTCAGACAAGCAACCGTGTACCAGGCACAGCTGTATTGACATTCATTTGGTACAAAGGAATCTATGGCACACATTTATTTGTGACTTTGACAAATTCCCTCAATACTTTATCGGTAATGCTTAGTCATTATTTGACATGTATGCCTTGCTTGACATTTCGAGATGATCCATTTGTCACTTTTATCACCGCAGCGCTTCCAGCACCCAGGCAGCTTTGTTTCCTCTGCTTCATTAGGCCATACAGGACAAATCTCCGACCACCCATCACCGTGCCACAGCCCTTCATTTCGCCCTTGCTTTGTTAGGCTGCCCGAGATTCATCCTTTGTCCAACTCATCACCGCCGCTCTGCCTCTGCCTAGGAGTGCTGGACGCCACCCTGTGTTCCTAATGAAGGGGATCACATGTATGTACACACCAACCGTAGGGAAAACCGGTGGCAGGGTTCCCACCGCTTCGCCAGACTTGTGCGGGCCTGGGCGAGCCGTTGACCAGTCCCCCTTACTCCCCAGATTGGCAGCATCTCATCTCCTGTATCAAAGAACCGTCTTATGTCTTTCTTACTGAATAAAAAAAATTAACAAAGGACTGGTAGCATCCCATCTGAGGCACAAAACAAGGCAGCTTCTCGTCTGTGGTATCAAAGGCCTTCCTTACTTCTTTCTTAGCGATCACAAAGTAGCAGCATCTCATCAGTGGAGCAGAAAAGCGGCGTCTGTAGCATAAACGAGGACCACTGTAAGTATATCGTCTTTAATAACGAGAAAGGCATAATATCTTATATGACAGAGAGACGTTGAGAAAATGTGGCGCTATCGTGATTCTAGGTGAAATAAAAATGTGTGTGGATATGTCGTTCTCCTGTGTGTTGTATCACTTGATTACTGAAAAACTACACTTGAAACAAAATGAGAGAGATGGAGATTGGTAACATACAGCGTCCCAGTGAGCGCAGCACCACGCAACATAGAGACTGACCTGAAGGCGGTAGGAATGGCGGTAGGTCGTCACAAGTGAGTGTAGTCAGGAAGGATGTGCAATGGAGACACAAGATCAGTAGTTCATCATTCGGGCCACTGTCGATTACCAATATATAATTTGATTTTTGGTCGGTCTTGACTGTCCTGCTTTTGCATTTCCTCCTGTTATGTGTTCAGCTGTTGTGATTATCCTTTCAGTGCGAGAATTTGTTCTTACGGTATTCACCTGTAATCTTTTAAGCATGTTTTATTTATATGTCTCTTCATTAATTCTACAGCTTTGAATAAATAAAAGTTTCCGAGCCTCCTCCCTCTTTTAGGCGTATCTATGCTGATATTTTCTTTACAATGCTCTGATTGTTAATAAAGAATGACTATAACAGTGAAAATAAGAAAAAGAAAAGAACACCAAACACAACACTGCCATCCATCTTGGTCTTCTTTCTCACTTTTTTTCTTTTCGGGAACATTTCATCTGCCAGTTTTTCTAGACAATTCTTTTTTTCTGCTTTTGCGGATTTTGCTGATACAATGAAAAAAAAAAAATCGGATATCGTCTGTGCGTCCTTCGTAGCATTTCACGATACCACTAATAGAGGTGCAATATTTAGCCTGTAGCATTTATAGAAAAAGAATCACTTATCAGTTGCTGGAGTGAAAAGAAGAACAATAGTATCATGAAACTAAAAATAATCTGAATCAATCCAACTCTCTCTGCAGTGTTACTTTTGATACCCAGAATTTGTAATGCATCGCTGGCCGCGTCTCTCTTGACCTACACCTCCATGCAGCTCGTGTGGCGTGCTGGCCTTGGTATTCTTTACAATTGACTTCAGTGAAACAAGGATATTTTCGTCTTATTTTTCATTGTGATTTTCTTTCTCTAGATTGTTTTTTTTAGGTATATTTTTTGTTTAATCAATTTATTACTTTTTATACATTTCCATCTTTTAGTTATTTGTAAGTTAAAATGGATAAAAAGGATTTGGAGTGGGGTTTTATCAGATAAAAAGGATTTCCAACTGTTTCTAACATGAAATTCCTAGCTTTATACGAATAAAAATGTACGTTGCTCTCTCTCTCTCTCTCTCTCTCTCTCTCTCTCTCTCTCTCTCTCTCTCTCTCTCTCTCTCTCTCTCTCTCTCTCTCTCTCTCTCTCACTCTGTGTCCCTTGTGTGTGTGTGTGTGTGTGTGTGTGTGTGTGTGTGTGTGTGTGTGTGTGTGTGTGTGTGTGTGTTGGGTCCATTTATACAAGAAACATGTTGCCCGTCTCAGATTAGATAACGTCGCCAAAGTTATGGACGCCAAAAACCTTGGTATATAAACACACGAGAAACAAACATTTTGGGAGAGCGCGTCTTGGTGGCGGAGTGAGGAGAGATGTACTGAAGCGTCGCCTAAAACTTCTTATCAGGTATTAGTGCAAGAGAGACGCAAGCTAACGGAGTCCTTCAGTCCTTGCCTCCTACTCCCAAGTCTCTCCTTTCTCCATTCCTCCTTTCCCTACACTTCTATTTCTTTTTAATGAGTGTGGTGATGAATATGATATATTTCACCTCTTGCTTCTTACTTTCTCATCTCTTCCTCCTCTTTTTTAATATTAAGAATAAAGAATAAAGTATTGCAAAATGGAGAAGGATAACTCTAAAGACCTCATAGGAGAATGTTGTAAAGGGGAACTATTACACACACATGTAAATATAAGTCTTATTTCTTATTAGTGGTAGGTGGAAACTAATCATATTTTTAATAGAAAAAGTTTTACGTAATTGATATATGTTTTTAATATCAACATTCCTATATTCTTCATGGCTTAATCATATGTAATGTCAGAAGAAATCTCTTAATGGCAAAAATATTTACTTCTTGTATAGTTATAGTTAGTTAAAAGGAAATGTCAAAATATCGTGTAATAATTTATATATATTCCCTGCTTAACATCCATAGAGTTTAAGGCCTTTTCTTTTTATTCATTGATTTGCAGAAGTGTGTTTGAAGATACGGTAGACATCCCCTGACTTACTCAATCTTAGAGTAAAACTTCCTATTTTCATAAGAGTCTGGCGAAATAAAGTCAAGTACTGATCTTTCTTTGCCCTGTCCATTTCCCGGAACACTTCTGTCCTCACCTCGAGTACTCTCAAAACGCTCCAGTCAAAGTTACACAGGTTCTTATGAATGTTTTTTTTCATAGTTACAGTAACAGGTTAATATGATTTTTAAGTTATTTACAGCAGAAACACTCTTGAGAATCCATTTCATCATCTGTGTATCCTTTCAAAACAGTCGTGGTGAGAGAGCAAAGCGTTTCAGAATTCTAGTCTGTTTGTTGATCCACTTGAGCACCTCGCACCATCTTTGTTTTCTTTGAGGGGTGACTCCAGGAAACACCGCAGATTCTCCCCCTTGACAATTTTACATGCAGATTTTCCACACTGTCCTGCCTGTAGGGGATTGGGCGAGTGTTGCAATGTGTGTGTGTGTGTGTGTGTGTGTGTGTGTGTGTGTGTTGTGTGTTGATCTCCAATTGACTGTATATTTAATCCTCCATTCTTCTTTGTTCCATACGTGACTGCTTTTCGAATGTGACTCTTGTGAATTTTGACGGCATGGTTTTTTATTTTGTCTGGTAATGGTGAAGGTAGGTTGGAGAAAATGTATTCCTCGTTTTGTCGTTAGTTCATTTTATTTTTGTTATAGTAATTTTTCTTCTTAACGTGACTATTGTAGTGATCGTGTAGGTACTCTGGGAAGTGTGTGTGTGTGTGTGTGTGTGTGTGTGTGTGTGTGTGTGTGTGTGTGTGTGTGTGTGTGTGTGTGTGTGTGTGTGTGTGTGTGTGTGTGCGTGGGCGCGCGCTCACCTGCCTGTCTTTTAGCTTTTACCTTCCCTGTATGATTCGAGTGTATTACATCGCCTAGTATGGGTGAAGATCGACGAGGAAATATCATCTGGTTGTGTACTGAATAGGTGTGAGGCGAGGTGGGTAGACTTACACATTCACCACCACCACCACCACCTGCACCACCACCTCCACCACCTCCACCACCACCTCCACCACCTCCACCACTACTATCACCACCTGTAGGCGTGACGCGGAACACATCTCTCTGTCCCCTGCGTCGTGTCTCCTCCCAGACTCATCTATCGTGATGGCACCGTAGCCCCGACACTTCGCTTCTCTCTCTGGTCTCTTGTCTCTTTCACTCCTCTCTCTTCCCTGCCTGACAAATCTCTCTTTCCCCTCCCCGACAGGCTCCTTTCTCCCCCGACAACCCTCATTTCACCCCCGACACTCTGTTCCCGACACCCATCCTTTCTCACCTTTCCCGCCTCTCCCCTTTACAACCACTTTCCCGCCCCTCTCCTCTCCCCCGACAACCTTTCTCTCTTTTCTCACACCGACAGCCTTCCTTCCTCTTCATTCTTCCAACCTTCCCTCTCTCTGCGACTCTCTTATGACCTGGATATCGCACCTAACTTTCTCCTACCACGACAATGAAGTACACACCGACCAGCACTGCATTAACTACCCTCTAGAACTCCTTTCAGTACCTGACTGGAGCTGCCACGTGATGACTGAAGTAGTGCAGAAGTACTTGCGTGTGGTACCACTTCTACACAGACATAAAGCAACACAGGCACAAAAACACACCTGGAGTAAGCTTTCATCAGGTGTGGAGTCCAGGAGGCAGCTCATAAAACGGTAGTAATTGAACGAAGGAAAGCAGGTATATAAGCAACAGGAGCAATATTTTAGTCGCCCCCTCGCTACACGCCACACGCGCCATCAAAGAAAACGTAGTGCGAGGTGTTGGCTGAAGTTGGGTCATCTTATACTCCCCCTGAACCTTTACATTCATTTTTTACGAGACGATAAAACTACACTTTCCTCTCACAGTCCTTCCCTCCTTCCCTCCTACCCCTTCCTTTCTCTCCTCCTACAATCGCCTCCTCGTCCTTCAACTCTCCTTTGTTTAACCATCTTTTCGCTCCCCTCGCCCCCATTTTGCTTTCCTTTAATCTCTCATTCTTTTATTATTGTTGCACTTTTCTAGCTTGCCTTTTTGCGCTTTTCGCCTCCACTTCACTCCTTCTTTCTTCAACTTCCTTCATTCCTGTCGTTCTCCATTGTTTCCTTACATTTCCTCCCTCAATTCAGTTTCTCGTTTTTCACGTTTTCCCTCGCTCTCCCTTACGCTTTGCTCACTCTTATTTCTTACTTTTTCTTCCTCCTCTTCCTCTCCTTCTCCTCTCTCTCGTACCTCTCTTTCTCCTCCTCCTCCTCTTCCTCCTCCAGTCTGATGTTACTCGAATTACAAAGCTTTCTGAAGTGCGTTGAAAAATAGTAATTAGTGGGTTCATTACGTTCAAGTGCATTAGTCTTGTTTTTCCTTCTTACCGTAAGATGATCAACGTCCAAGAGAGAAGCAACACTCAGCCATGTACTGGGATGGCTGATGAGTTTACTGGTTCACTTCTCAAACATAAAAGTGGCGTCTGTCACATGCAGCAGTGCGGTGATCTGTACCTTCCCGTGCCGCCTTTATCGCCTGCTAACAACACTTCCCAGGTAATCCCTCAAGTCGCCACCCAATTAAAAGGTATTGGCGTTTGCTCATGTGCCGCGAGCACTGTGCAGGTCACGTCAAAGGTGGTGTTTGTCGGGAACAAGTGTGGTCTCCGCTAATCAGGCAAACCTCAACACTCAAATCCTTAGGGAATGGAAAGTCTCTGGAAGTTAGCGATTTTTTTACTTCGTGCCTGTAAAAAGATCCACTAGCAAGGTCGACGTATATCTACCTTAATCCCACGTAATGACATTCTCTCTCCATTCTTTCCTCCACTCTTCTTTGCTAACTTCCGTAAGTCGTCTTGTCAAGGCTTTTTTTTTTTTCCATCTTTTTGCTGACGCAGAAAAAAAAAGAAAGTGTTGTAGTCCGTCCTCACCTGGTAACCCGCCCTGACACCCCTTGTCGTCCTCTCCCGCTCGAGTTAATGAAGTTACTCCAGCTTCTCCTGCCCTCTACCTGCGCTGCTCCACTCCGGCCTGCCTTGTCCTTCCACCCTGTACTTCCCTCTCTCTCTCTCTCTCTCTCTCTCTCTCTCTCTCTCTCTCTCTCTCTCTCTCTCTCTCTCTCTCTCTCTCTCTCTCTCTCTCTCTCTCTCAAATGTCGTTTATTCTCATTTCTGTTCTTCCTCGTGTGTGTCAGTCCAGCTCCTCTTCCTCATGGGTGTTCCGTCCTTTATCACGCTCCCATAAGCCTCCCGTCCCTGTACAGATGACGCACTGAGTTCCCCGCGGCAACACACACACTGCTTAGGATAGGTATGTAAAGGACCAAAGGGACCTAAGAAATCTGACGTCTTGTTTTCAGAAAGGTATGAAATGAGGTGCCTGAGAGAAATTATTGGCGTAAGATTCCTTTGTGCACCGAAGAAGAATCAGGTGTGGTTTGTTAGAAAGAAATGAAGAGGTTGGGTTAGGAAATATGATAACGGGACTAGGAGGAAGTGGCTTTGAGAGTTAATAGGACTGAAGGTAAGGAGTTCAAGGAGAGTTAAAGTTATTAGAACTATTTAAATGAATCGCGTGTGGCTTGTCAGAAAGGCTAGATATTCAGCAAAATGTGAGGCTGGATAGTATTGAATTCTGAGCTGAAATCCACATAGAGAATCCTTGCTTGTGTGTTCTGTTTGTCCAGATGTTATAAGCAAACATCTGGACAAACAGAACACACAAACAAGGATTCTCAATGTGGATTTCAGCTCAGCATTCAATACTATCTAGCCTCACATTTTGCTGAATAAATTAATGGGAATGGGGGTAAATAGTTATGTTCTAAAGTGGATTTTTAGTTTTTTTAAGTCAAAGACCTCAATACACCACGTTAAGCAATGTAAAGTCCAACATATTAGTCACTAATACAGGAGCCCCTCAAGGTTGTGTTATGTCCCCTGTCCTTTTCAGCCTATACACTAACGACTGTAGAAGTGCGTTTAGTAATTGCACAATAATTAAATATGCTGATGACACTGTAATTATTGGTAAAATTTCGAATGATGAATGTGACGAGTATGTAAACCAAGTCCACCAATTTGTTGATTGGTGCAGATCAAATTTTCTAAAACTAAATATAAAGAAAACCAAAGAGATGATAATAGACTATAGAACTAATAATCGTCGCATACCTGACCCTATTATAATTGATACAGAATCTGTAGAGAGAGTAGAAGAATATAAATACTTAGGTTTTATGATTGACGATCAACTTAAAGGTAGTACAAATACCAACATGATAGTTAAGAAATTTAATCAAGGACTTTATTTTTTACGTGTTTTAAACAACTTGCACACAGATAAAAGGATAATGAGTCTAGTTTACAAGTCGATAATAGAGTCATTAATAAGTTTCTCTTTAACTACTTGGTATGGCAAGTTAACAACTGGAGATAAGAGTAAACTTAAAAAGATTGTACGTAAATCAAGAAAATTAGGTGTAAATACAAATGCACTTGAAAAACTGTACCAGGAAGGAACAATGAAGCAAGTTGAAAAAATCATGAAAGACCCATCTCATCCCCTCCACTCCTGCTATGTTTTTCTTAGGTCCGGCAGAAGGTTAGGTGTGCCTACCCAACGCACTGATAGGTATAAGAAATCATTTGTACCAAAGAGCATCATACTTTTCAACCACTTGAAATAGAATAGTAACAGTGTAATTACTTTGTGTGTAATTGTGATACTTCTTGTGACTGTCTGTGATTTTATACTGTAGGAGATGTTTCTTTTTCTTTTATACCTTTTAGCTAACTATGTCAATATGAGCTCTAGCCAAAAAGTATTTCAATTTGTAACGTTGTTATGTTGCAAACTGACAATAAATTATCTATCTATCTATCTATATCGAGATACGGAAGTGGTTGTGACATAGAGCGTGATAATTTAAATAGGAGGAAATGTCTCTCTGATTTGAATAGTTTGTAAGTCTGAAGTAAACAATGGAAAGTGGATGGAAAGTTCAAATCGTAGACCTTGGACTGTTTTGATTGATCTGTTAGAAACTAAATTGAACTGAAAGCAAGATTTGTAACGATAAAGGTGCCATTGGATGATATTTTTTAACATTTATTTCCCCGGTGTTACAAATAAAGTCAAGGATTTTTGAGGCACATACGATTACTCCTCACGAAACAGAGCAATGATAAAGAAAACAAAATGCAGACATAGAGGTAAAAAGATTAATAATGGCTACGGTTTTCACTATTTCAATCCCCACATAAACTTCTGAGGCTGTATAAAATCACCAAATAGTAGCTATAGGTCGGAACATTACTGGGACACATTTTTACCAAGGGGTACGATTACTCCTCGCTAAATGGAATAATGATAAAGAAAAACAACAAAATTCAGGTGATTTGTATAGTCATTAGGAATACAATAGTCTCGACAGATAGAAGAAAACACAATAACGAGGCATTGTCTTAACAACTAACACTTCCTTCAGCTTCTCATCAACACGCCGCGTCCCTAATAAAATGACTAATATTGAACAAAATCAAGAAAACACACAAGTCCTCATTAAGCGGGTGATAATTCTGAATGAACGATAATAAGAAGAAATAAAACTAACATGTTCATCGACTGCCGTGCTCCTAAACTCCATCCTTCCTTAAACCACTGTGTAGCATTTCATTGTTTAGCAAGACAGGTGAGGGAGCGTTTGGCTTGCCCTCACGCACAAATCCATTCCACGCACGGACAGGTAAACTTAGATGAATATGCAAACGTACTGGGAAATATAACTGTACGACTTATCTTTGTTTCGTTTCTGGAGTTTTATTCAATTATCATTGGTTTGCATTGGAAGAACGTAACTTTTGTTCTTAATTTTAAAGTAATACACGTGTTTTTTACTTATTTATTTTTTTGCAGGTGGTGGTGACGTGTGGTTATGTGCTGCCTCCCTCTCCCGGCCAATTAAGGTTAGTTTGCTAGCGTACCACTTGTGTCCTTCAGAGACTTGTGCTTCGTCTTAACGTATGTGAGTGATTTGTAGGAATATAAAGTGGTGTGATGGAACTTTTATATACTTAGGTAAGTAGAATGCGTGGAAGGGTTCGGTGATGAAAGTTAACAAATGCATGAATAAATAGTAGGAAAGTATAATGGTATGATGGAATTCTTATGTACTTAGGTGAATAGAATGCGTGGAAGGGTTCGGTGATAAAAGTAAAAAAGTGCATGAATAAATAGTTAAATATATGAATAAGATAAATAATAAATAAATTGATATGACTTCCTTACGTATCTCTACATTCATTGAATAGAATGCGTGGAAGGGTTCTGTGATAAAAGTAAAGAAATGCACAAATGAATAGCTAAATACATAAATGAAATATATAATACATAAATTGATATGTAATACGACACTTCCTTACGTATCTCTACATTCATTTATTTGCACCGCCACATCTGTGTACTCTACGCACCTTACATTTAGCTATGTCACAATAATAAGTTTGACTCCCTTTAACCTATTTCATATTTCAAGTGTTTCCATATTCCTTTTCCACTTTAACTCCTTCAATACCGGGACACATTTTTACATTAAGATTTGTGTACGATTAGACCATTTTATTGACACTAAAAATTGTCTAGGAAGGTCAGAAGATTAATGTCCTCAGTCTTCACTATTTTAGATCCCACATAAGTTTCTGAAGTTGTATGAAATCACCAAATAGTAAGCACAATGAATATGGAAACGCGTCATGGTACTGAGGGGGGTTGATTCTTTTTTCTAATGCATTAACGAAAGAGACGACAGGTTACATGTATGAACTCAGTGCTGATAGTTTATGCAAGTCTGCACTGTTAGGGAGGGGCGGCGTTGTTATCGTGGTGCTTTTGTGGGTGTGATCATAAACTTCTTTCGGTCTTCAGTCTTCTCGTCGCTCGCTGTCCCTCGCACTCTCGCCCTCGCCCTCTCCTCTTGTCGCCTGTACGAGGAATTGATGACGCGAACGACTATTTGGCTGCTCCCCCACTTTAACACTAGTGCGTGTGTGTGTGTGTGTGTGTGTGTGTGTGTGTGTGTGTGTGTGAGTGTGAGTGTGTGTGCGTGCTTGCTTGCCGCGCCCCGCACTAGCATGCTCCATACACCCTGAACGAGGTCCCTGCTTAGGGTCGCCGCTAGAGTGGAAGGGAATGTATCGGGGCGGCGCCGAGTTCGTGGAGTTATCGAACCCACCTCACTGTGTATTGTTGTTCCTGTCCGTGGTGATGACGTAAGGAGCGCCACTGTGTCCCGTTCATATGCATATAAGGCGCGTTGACGGGCTGGCTGGAAGGGAGCAGGGAGGCATGGGAGCGTGCTAGGCCAGACAGGGATTGATGGGCTGACGTAATGCTCCTTATCGTCTTTTTGTTGTTTTGCTTGGAGGTGGTAGTCTCGTGACATTCCAGTGAGATTTGTGGTTCCATTATGTAAAGATCATTAGGTGTTGCTGTGCTTCCAGGATTTGAGAGCCACGCAGTATCATTAAAGAAGGTTACGTGATTGTTACTGTTTCATTTTTCCCATGTATAAAGAAAATAGGGAAAAGTCAGTATAAACGTCACTTTTTTTTCTCTCACACAGAAAGGAAATACAAGAAATGAAGGAAGATAATCAAACGTAATGCATAATTATTTCCTAAAACATTTTGATTGGTCGATGTATTTGTCTAGCAGTTGTATCATATAGGATTTAAGTTAAGCCAAGCGTATTTGATTCTGTCTCCAACGCGAACCTTTATTGAAGTTCCTTTCATGCTGATAAACCTTTTTTGCTCATGCGATCCCACTTCAAGACAATTGTAAAATGTCAATCCTTCTATTTGACAAGCTAATTTTCTTTACATACTTGAAACATATTGTCTGTTTTACTTTCATATTCATGTCCTCTTGTTCTCTCTCCATCGTTCACGAGGAAGTCTTGTCTATCTACATCTTCAAGTCACCTTTAAAGATTCAAAAGTTGTGATCTAATCTCCTCTTCCCTTCCCTCCATAACCTTTGCCAACCTCAGTGTCTTTCTTCAGTAAATCATCTCTTCTGCGCTTTGAGTCTCTTGACACCAAACGACAAGGCTACATTTGAGCTCTTCAGTCTTGATTTTATTATTGATATGATCAACTCTTAGTATATTCC
>NC_059273.1:14828089-14845589 GCF_017591435.1 Portunus trituberculatus
GAGAGAGAGAGAGAGAGAGAGAGAGAGAGAGAGAGAGAGAGAGAGAGAGAGAGAGAGAGAGAGAGAGAGAGAGAGAGAGAGAGAGAGAGAGAGAGAGAGAGAGAGAGAGAGAGAGAGAGAGAGAGAAGAAGAGAAGAATAAGGAAAACAAGGCACTGGTTGCAAGGTACACTATATCTCTTAAGGCAAATTAGCAGCAGCAAGGCAATTAAAACTCACGCCACTTACCAAATGGAGCAAAAACAAACATTAGGGAAGCAAAAAAAGAAAAACAAAGAAAAGAAAAAAAGGAAGAAAAAATATTACCAGGCATGAAATTCTATCGTTTGAGAAAATGAGGCAACAAGCAACCCCTTGTATTCCGGCTCAGCTCACGAGGTCCACTTAAATATCCAGTAGCACTAAAAGCCTCCAAATTAAATGTCAAGGGCCTCTGAAGGGTTGGCAGTAAAGTCCTCAGTGCCACGCCGATGTTTTTGCGAGTTAAATATCCAGTATCACTCAGGGGGTTTTGCAGGCCAGTATTCTGCCTCACTTGCAGCGTTGTGTTCAGTATCCATTGCCTGTCGCTCCTTACAGGTAAATGCAGGTGTGACTTAACGCCCCTACTCACAAACGCCTTGCTCTCTCACCATGACTATTTTCTAAGGGCACAGAGACGACTACCCTGGTTTTCCTTGTAGCGTTGTGTTCAGTGTATCCATTGCCTGCCGCTCCTTGCAGGTAAATGCACGTGTGACTTGACTCCCCTATTCACAAATGCCTTGCTCTTTCACCACAACTATTTTCTAAGGGCACAGAGACGACTATCCGGGTTTTCATGACAGTTTCTCCTTTGAATTAAGTAGAAATCTTGCCATTCTGTCACCAGAATCATAAGGAATATTATTATAAACAAGCGTATTTGGAGTATTTGGAAAGCAGTAATTGTGATAGAGCGAAGCGTTTCAGAATACAAACTTTAGAGAGTCAGTCATGTGTGTGTTGATAAGTGTTATTGTAAAAGTCAGTGTGTAAAATGTTTTGTTGCTGTAAAGTCAAGTTAAATATTTAAGTGATACTGTTGAGTCCAGTAGTTAAAAGTTAAATGTTACTGAAGAGTTTATTGGGAAAATCTTGTATTATTGTTGAGTCTAATAGTGAAATGACAAATGTTCCAGTAGTCAAAGATAAGTTAAATGTCTTCTCAGAGTGCAGTACTCAAATAAGTTCATCTATTAAGTAAAAGGTTTATATTATTATATCATTCTCACGTCATTACTTCACCGCATGCCTCAAGACTTGAGCAATACGAGGTTGCTGAGAAATGAGGACGCCAACGTAGGTTTTGTGACGCGATGGTGTTGGGAGGGTGGACCGCATGCCTGGGAGGACGTGAATGTAGTGCATGAAGGAGAAAGGGAAGGGAGAGGGACAGGAACAGACGCCATTTATTCGCATGAAGAGACACCGCATTCATGGCACCTCAGGACCTGCAATATAGAGTTGTTTCGGAAACTCAATTGGGGTTACCTGCGTTGTGTTGTATTGCGTTGGTAAATTACATGTTTTGTTTTTTTTCGTCAGGGCTTTTTTATATTTGTTAGAAAGTTTATTTCGTTGCAGGAAATTTATTGCAGTTATCATAGTTTCTGATTGACTGACTGACTGACAAGATTTAATTGACTGGTTTATAATACTGGCCATTGTTACGTGTGTTTTGTTGTTAACTCTCTCTCTCTCTCTCTCTCTCTCTCTCTCTCTCTCTCTCTCTCTCTCTCTCTCTCTCTCTCTCTCTCTCTCTCTCTCTCTCTCTCTCTCTCTCTCTCTCTCTCTCTCTCTCTCTCTCTCTCTCTCTCTCTCTCTCTCTCTCTCTCTCTCTCTCTCTCTCTCTCTCTCTCTCTCTCTCTCTCTCTCTCTCTCTCTCTCTCTCTCTCTCTCTCTCTCTCTCTCTCTCTCTCTCTCTCTCTCTCTCTCTCTCTCTCTAACTTTCTATACTTTATTCATTCACTTATTTTAAATGTTAATTAAATACTCATAAAACGCTGCACTTCATTACAACAATTAACTAAATTATTCAGCTTACGACCAACTTAGTTAACTAATTTGAAATGAAAAAAAGTTTGACACGCTAAGGAATTAACGCGAGTCAATCCTTTCACTCATTATTCTGACACACTTACTCTTGTCTGTCACTTGTGTGTGTGTGTGTGTGTGTGTGTGTGTGTGTGTGTGTGTGTGTGTGTGTGTGTGTGTGTGTGTGTGTGTGTGTGTGTGTGTGTGTGTGTGTGTGTGTGTGTGTGTGTGAACTATGTTTTCTTTTTTTTTTATTCATTTAAAATATGCATCGGGTTTTATTTGTCTGTTTCTCGGTCCATTTATTTGAATTTGTCTATTTGTTCCTCGTCAGGTTCTTGATTTTTTTTTGTTTGTATTTGTCTATCATTTATCTATTTCCTTTCCTTTTTAGTATATTTTCTGTGCATCTCCCTTTCTTTCTCCTTTATATTATAGTTTCACACATTCTTGGTCACCAGTTTATTTCTCTCTCTCTCTCTCTCTCTCTCTCTCTCTCTCTCTCTCTCTCTCTCTCTCTCTCTCTCTCTCTCTCTCTCTCTCTCTCTCTCTCTCTCTCTCTCTCTCTCTCTCTCTCTCTCTCTCTCCCCGAACATCCTTTCATTTAATTTTGTGCACATATTAATAGAACAAATGCAATTATCATGGCATGTGTTGTTTGAAGTAATATAGCTCGCCTCCCTCCATTTCACCCTACCTCACCTCACCTCACCTCACCTCACCTCACCTCACCTCACCTCACTCCATACTAAATCTCACTTGGTCGCCTCAGTTTCGCCTCATCTCACTCCACTGCTTGACTTCGCCTCACCCGGCAGCTTCATTTCATACATTGCCTCCCACATCTCACTTGCACTAGTGGGAGAGGCGCAGGTGAGTCTCAAGGCACGGTGCAACTTATCGGTGACCTGTCGATGGGCTGGTGTCTACGTGTGTGTTTGGTGGGAGTAGTTAGTTGTGTTTCTGTTGTTTGATTCCATACGTGTGAGAAGAACGGGAGATGGTATTGGGAAAGTGTTTATATTGATTTGATTTGATTTATTTATTTATTTATTGGTTTATTTATTCACTTATTTATTTATTTATTTCTTCTGTCTGTCTCTGTCTGTCTGTCTGTCTGTCTGTCTGTCTGTTTGTCTGTCTCTCTCTCTCTCTCTCTCTCTCTCTCTCTCTCTCTCTCTCTCTCTCTCTCTCTCTCTCTCTCTCTCTCTCTCTCTCTCTCTCTCTCTCTCTCTCTCTCTCTCTCTCTCTCTCTCTTTTAGGGTCATTGGACCTTGATTGAATTAATATTCTTTTTTCTAGAATCACAGGCCAGATGTGTTTGATGTCCTCCGTTTCATTTTCCGTGAATTTATTAAACGATATAGTTAGAAACGTTTCCAAGCATCGGTGAGTTTTTTTTCCTTCGCTGCATCGATGAAAGAAATGACACTGACATACATGCAAAAGAATATCACTTCACTTTTTAGATTATTGCCGTGCGCATAAAGTACATGTAGATGCTCGTAAGTCTCAATTCTTAACCTCTTTTAGTTATTTGTGGATTGCCATTTGAGTGTCATTGCTTGTGTGTTTTAATGACTCGAACAAAATAAGGGAATGTTTTAAATTTTCATCCATTTTAAAGTTACATGACATGAATTCTTGCATAAGCGTCCCTGCAGCGCTTAATGAAATGAGACACACGCTGTAAATGACAAATATAAAACGGCAGACTTATTCTTTCCTTGGAAGTTCAATGTGATGGGAGATTTTGGCGTGCTGCGTCAGTGTGTACGTGACATCTCTCTACGAGGCATTTGATCAGTAGTCACCAATTCTGTTCTCGACATTCTATCTTTATTCAGACTAAATATCCTCATTATTAACCAACCTAGAGGAATTTAAATTTTCCATGTTTTCTCCAGCCTATGACTTGCGCTGTGTAATGATGGATATTTCAAAAAGTTTCTATCTCTAATTTGGATCTGCCTTCTACATGTGTCTTAGTCTCTGAAATCTGTATGGGGTTTATTTTCACCTTTTTTATTTTCCCCTCAACTAGATTCCTTCCTTCATAAAAACAGACTTTCTTGTTTTGTTGTCGTTCGTTTTGTTGTTTTATCCTTTGTAAAGATGAGTTACAAGTCACTATTCTCCACTATATGCTTTGTTTACCCGAACATCTGCTCTCCATCTTCCTAATGCTCCTGGAGTGCTGGCTTAAGTATGTAGTGGATGCCTGACCTCACCAAAATAGCTCACACGTGCACCTGTGTAAGGGGTAGAAGCTGGTGAGTGGTATAGGGTATCAGGTGTATACTTGGTGCACGGTACACGGTATGTGATGTGAACGTGGTGCAATTTAGAAGTTTTAGGTGTATGCCTGGTGTACAGTGGATGTATAGGTTTCTCAAGGTAAAAGTTATTAGTTGTGGGTGATGCAAGATACAAGGTGATGAACATGTATGCCAGATTTAATGCTTCAGGGTACAAGTTACAAGGCGTGTGGTTGGTACAAGGTGCAAGGCTCATGCTGCACCCCTATGGCTCACTAATTAATTCCGTTCTAAACCTGACACAAACATTAATTTTTCCAATAAGCGGTAATTTGTCTACTAATCGGTATATTTCACTCGCATAAATGAAATATGGAGTAAACACAACCCACGGATCAGATTTTTTTCAATATGGAGCAAAATAATTGGAGGATTAATGACAATGGATGCCAGACAGTGGGATTCGTCTCGGCTCAACATTTCATTGTATTTAATTGTACAGAAAAATGTTTGGCGAGGCTTATGGTAGTTATGGATGGTTTATGGTGGCATGTGACCCTCGCCCCGCACTAACACACCCCACCAAATATCACCGCAAAAAATGAATACATGCAATAGTGAAATATTCTGTAATTGGAGAGATGATTAGTCCAGTAAAGGTGACTAATTATACTGATACTTTAATACGGTATTTTGATGCTTGTTATGTTTGAATGCTTGTTTTACGTTAATTGTATTTCATTCTGTGCAGCTTAACCTTGCTGTGCTTTGCATTGTCACACACGCGATTACTGGCTTAAAAAATGAACTGCTATGAAAACGTTTCTCTCTCTCTCTCTCTCTCTCTCTCTCTCTCTCTCTCTCTCTCTCTCTCTCTCTCTCTCTCTCTCTCTCTCTCTCTCTCTCTCTCTCTCTCTCTCTCTCTCTCTCTCTCTCTCTCTCTCTCTCTCTCTCTCTCTCTCTCTCTCTCTCTCTCTCTCTCTCTCTCTCTCTCTCTCTCTCTCTCTCTCTCTCTCTCTCTCTCTCTCTCTCTCTCTCTCTCTCTTTTTTTTTTTTTTTTTTTTATTTAAACAAAACTTAATACAAAGGAACATGTACCCAAAGGCGCACTGTCGTGTGCTACCTATTCTAAGGGTACTACAATCTATTTCTCTACAATATTTACAAGACTTAAAAATAGATAATATACAAGATGGTCAGCATGTAAATGGAGCACTATTCGTTTCACTTCACTAGCACTATTCACGCACTGCACTACACTGAGTGTCACGTCACAAAGAGTGTCAGAGGAGTTGGCAGTGTCTGTCTCCACTTATGTGCCATCAGTTTGACACTGTGTGTTCATCTCCTGGACGTGAGGCACCGCGGCCGTGAACAAGTTCCACATCCTGGAGACGCGTCCTGCGAAGGTGCGTTGATGCTGACACCCGTGGGATCGCGGCACCTCTACGGCGTCACCACCATTGAGCACCGTTCTCGTGCTCCGTGCGGTGACTCTTAGAGGATGACGCAGCCCTGCCAGATGTGGCACTCTTTGCACCTGTGCCTTATGGAACACTACGATCGCCGCCACGTCTCTGCGGTGTTCCAGTGAATCAAGGGGACGCTCAGGCTCTGGGTGAGGTGGTAGTGCAGCATCTACTAGCCGTATGGCGCGGCGTTGGATGCTGTCCAGTCTCCTTCTGTGTGTGGCGGCACAGGACATCCAGGAGAGAGCTGCGTATTCAAGGTGGGGCCGCACCTGTGCCTTGTACAGCAGCAGTCTCCCCTTCCTGTCGAGGAAACTGGCGATCCTTCTGAGAGCGGAGATCCTGTGAGAGGCTTTCTTGGCAATGGTTTTGACATGCCTGTCAAACCTCAGCCCTCGATCCACCTCCACTCCAAGTATCTTGACGTCATCTTGGAGTGGGAGAGCAGCAACGCCAAAGACAACTTTCCTGCCATTGCTGCCATGGCGGCTGGGGACCGAGAGACAACCATTGCTTGTGTCTTCTCCGGCGCGAATGTCACTTGCCAGCGAGCACCCCACTCCTTTATCACTCGTAGCTGCTGATTGATGGCCTCAGCAGCCCGCCCACTGTCCTGGCGTGGATAGGTATAGGAGAGGGTGCAGTCATCAGCATAGGCCATGACTCCTGGCAGTAGCTGGAGAAGATCATCCACGTAGATATTCCACAGGAGTGGGCCAAGAATTGAACCCTGTGGCACTGATGCCTCCACAGGCAGGGACTCAGATGTTTGCCCGTTGACAACCACCTTGAGGCTTCTGTCCTGCAGGTAATTTCCCAAGAGTCGTAGCAAGCCACCCTGGATGCCTTTAGCACGAAGCTTTTCTAGTAATCCGTTGTGCCATACTTTATCAAAAGCTCCTGCTATGTCCAAAGCAACCACTATAGTGTCCTTGCCGTCGTCGAGGGCGTCCTGCCAATGCCTGGTGAGAAGCATCATTAGGTCGGAGGTTGACCTTCCAGGTCTGAACCCAAACTGTTGGTCTGAGAGGAGGGCATTGTCCTTGAGATGGCTACACACCACCTCTGCCACGACCCTCTCAAACACTTTACCCACCACTGACAACAGGGATATGGGTCTGTAGTTTTTGGGTCCGTCCTGGAGCTTTTTGTGTGCAGGAACTACTCGAGCCTCCTTCCACACTGAAGGCCAGACGTTTTCCCGTACACAAGTTGTGAACTTGGGTGAGAGGGGCAGCCAGTTCCTGGGAGCATCGCTTCAGCAGGTGCGGGCTGATGTCATCAGGGCCGGTGGCTTTCTGTGTGTCCAGCCCCGCAATAATCGCTTCACCTGCTGATGCGTCACCTCCACCATGGTGACAGTCTTCTCACATTGCTGGACCAGCTGAGGCGGTGGCTGCTGTGGATTCCCGACCTTCATTTTCCAGCAAACAAGGAAGCCAGCAACTGTGCCCTCTCCTTACTGCTGGTGGCGACAGTACCGTCCTGCTTGCTGAGGGAGGGATGGATTCTTGGTGGCCAGTTCCTTGTTTGTCCTTAACAAGAGACCACCAAGTTTTGTTTCCTACGCCAGTGCCACACAGTTTCCGGCGCAGGCTTTCCTCCCACTTTTTTAAGGCCCACTTGCTGGTTACCACCATCCTCCTGCATGCAGCCCTGTGCAGGTCCTTGTTGCGCCGAGTCGGGTTCCTCTTGTAGCGGAGCCAGGCAGCATACTTTGCCTCGGCAGCAACACGGCAACGGTAGCCAAACCATGGCTGATCCGTCGATCTGGTGGTGTATTCCCTGTGTGGGACGTGGCGTCTCTGGAGGGCGAGAAGGTGAGAGGTGAGTGCAAGTGCTTCACTCTCTGCTCCTCCCTGTAGCAGAGTGGCCCATGGGGTGTGGGTCAGGTCGCGGCGCAGGGAAGCCCAGTCTGCTTTGTTCCACAGCCAGATGGTGCGGGTGGTGGCCTCGTCCTGAGCCACGCCCACTTCCAGCTGTGTCAGTACAGCGTGATGGTCAGAGCTGCCCACGAGCCCCAGCTGATGACACTGAAGCTTGTCTTCCTGGTAGTCTGAGATGACAGGGTCTAATGTCCCTCCTCGTTCATGTGTGGGGAAGGTGACATGATCTGTCAGACCCTGCACCTCAGGAGATTCTCGTAGGCGTCTCTTTCCAGGTGGTGATTGAGATCCCCCACAATCAGCACGTGGCTGCAGCTGTGTGCCATCATCAGGTTGTCTAAGGTCTCAGTCAGGTACAGGAGTGAGTCAGGCCCTTGTCGCGGGGGGCGATACAGGGCACACAGCAGGAGGGCTGAGCGGTCTGCCAGCATTACTCGGAAGTACATCATCTCCATCATTGGAGGCGTGTCTATGTCGAGTAGCTGGGCCTGCATTCCTTCCTTGAAGCAGACAGCCACTCCACCTCCTGTTCGCTCCTGTCGGTCCCTCCTCACCCAGTGGGTGAAGCCCTGCATCCTGCCATACGTGGGCTCCACCTCACTGTTCAGCCATGTCTCGGTCACCACAACAACGTCTGCATTGTGTCGTTGCACACAGTTGTGGTATAAGTCTGCAAGGTTAGTCCGGAGACCACGGACGTTGCTAGAGACGACCTTTAGTTGGCGGCGGGGCAAGCTGGCTGTACCATGGTGAGGGATGGTAGTGAGCGAGGCCTGCTAGTCCGAGGTGGTGGTTAGGGTCCGCGGCCGACTGCTGGTACTGGTGAAGAGGTGGTCCACTGCCGCCCCTGGTTCTGATTCCAGATACCAGGCTGAGGAAGGAGTGGGCGAGGTTGTGGCAAGGACTGAAATGAAGTGAGGGGGTGGGCGGGCTGAGGCGCTGCAGGTGGGAAGGGTGTGGCTGTGTATCTTTCCACCGTAAGAAGCCGCTGTAGGAGACGCTCCTGACGTAAATCGTCAGTTCTGGCGTGGCAAGTAGCAGAAGTGTGTCCTTTCCGTGAGCAGTACTCACACACTTTTGCCTTGGCTCGCTTTTGTGTCTGCTTGGTGGCCTGGTGAGTCCTCAGTCCTTCGCTGGACACCCTCCTCGCGTCCTGCTGCACTTCCCTCTTAGATTTCTTTTTTCTCCAATCTCCTGAAGTGGTCTGAGGAGAGGTTCGTGGGCGAACAGAGGCACCGCGATCTACTCCGTTCGCTGTGTTTATGGAGGAAGAGTCCCTGCTGCTCTGTGTGGCGGTAGACGTGGTAGTGAGTACCGAGCAGTCACTCTGTGTGGCAGAAGGAGTGACAGTGGACGCTGGGGAGGTGTCACAGTCGCTCTGTGTGGCGGTGGAAGCAGTGGAGGTAGGCGGAGCGGTCGTTGTTTCCCGGGCAGGCGAAGGGAAGGTGGAAGTGGAGAAAACAGCTGCGTACCGGATCTGTTGCGGTTTATCCGAGCTCCACCACGTCCTCCACCTCTCAGAGTCCTGACAAACCACCTCCCAGTGTTCGTCAATTGACTCTGCGTGGGCGCTGACTGCCTGAGAGCGTGTGGCTACTTGCGTCTGGCGCTGTTTTGACGCTATCAGCCTGTCTGCTACTCTGAGAGCCGCAGCAAACACGTCTCTGTGCTGTATGATCAAGTCTCGGTCGTCCTGGAGGGACTTAATCACACAGTTTTGTTGAGAGGCTTCCTCAGTGAGCTTCTCAACTAGTGAAACTAGCTCTCCTCTCTCAAGCCCTCCCACTGACTCTCCCACTATCGTCCGGTAGTGGCGTGGGGTGTGTCAGTCTCCTCGCTGATGTAGATGACGGGGTCCGGGATGTTTGCTTGGAGTCGTAGCTGTTCCGTGTAGCTACACTTGAAGACTGGCGTATCCCCAAGGCAGCTGTTGTGACAAAGGTTACGGCAGGTTTCCTCGTCACAGCTCACGTGTTGAGTCTTAAGTGTTGCTTTGCCACAAACGCAACACCAATTCTGTGGCTGGTAGCCAGGCAAGTCTCGCCTGGCTATGGGGCGATGGGCGGGGCTAGACATTGAGGGAGAGGATAAGTGATTCCCTGGGGAATTGTGGAGCCAGGTGTGGGAGCGACAACGAGTGTTGGCTCTAAACGACACGTACGACACTAACACACTCGTGAACACAGACACTAAACACTGGCACAGAACACAAAGCACTTCCCCACAGGCGCACAAAAAACACACGACACTAACTACCTCTCCCACAAGTCAAGCCAAACCAGCCACGGAGAGAGATACAGGTTGTTTAAAAACTACCTTGGAGAGATTTGGCAACTGTGTGCTGCCTTAGGCCTCGCGTCAGGTCAGGCCCGGGTCTCGGTCACTGCACGGGTACAAGCACTCTTTTCAAGTGATTTTTTAACACTATTGCAAGGCTTAGCACACCTTACACTTTTACATGGACACCAGGACACTTAGCACTTCAAGCACTGAAATTTTCACAACACTGCACTTTGTTAAACCACTGTAACACCACGAAAACACGGAGCTACCACGTGCGTGACCTCTCTCTCTCTCTCTCTCTCTCTCTCTCTCTCTCTCTCTCTCTCTCTCTCTCTCTCTCTCTCTCTCTCTCTCTCTCTCTCTCTCTCTCTCTCTCTCTCTCTCTCTCTCTCTCTCTCTCTCTCTCTCTCTCTCTCTCTCTCTCTCTCTCTCTCTCTCTCTCTCTCTCTCTCTTATAGAATAAAGTGTTTAAGAGCGTGGATAAAAAAAAAAGTTGTTTCATGATAATACATTTGATTATTGATGCATTTATTTTTTATTGGTATGTTTTTGTATTATATAGAGAGCATGGAGTGATGGTGTGACAGAAAACAGACACCAGATTCGTTGGTTAATACTACTTGGACTAGAACTCGTCATTTATTACACATCATTCTCTGTTTTATGTGCAATGTTTATCCCTAACGACAGTCTTAGTCTGACGTACTTTGAAGATCATTGTGTGCATTGGAGTGAGCTGTTCCACTGACGAGAATATATGATGTGTTGTATCCTGTAATAATTCATTGGGAACATCACAACTTGTTTTGAATGGCAATAAGCTGCTTCTCAAATTTACCGCTTTCAGTGACTGCATCGCTCCAACTTTTCAGAATACGAGATTAACACATTCGTCCGTAATTTGTTTTATGGCTCGTTTTCCAAAAGCTGAACACTCTTATCAAACAAACTTTCACTCCGGAAATATCAGGATGACGTGCCTGTGTGTGTCAGGAACAATGTAATGTATAATGTAAGTCCAGGCCAGGCGTGGAGAAACAGGTCAGCGGATGAAGCGTGTCAATAAACACTGAAACATTTACTGTCTGCTGGTAAATATCAGATAAGAACGCGCGAACCTTCAGCAACACAGCATCGGCTTGGAGCATTTCAAGTGTCGGGTCAGTGCATTTCTATGTATGTTAATTAAATAATAGTAATACGAAAAGTTAGATAATCTTGTAGAATCAAGCATGAACTTCCGAATTTTTTAGATTATTTTCATTTATATTTTTCTACATGACAAATTTAGTTCGAAAGTAAACTTGGAACTTTAGAGTGTTAAGCTTGCCTCGCGTCACTTCCAGGCAACCTGATTACAAAGTGTAAGGAAAACAAGTGTTACATCAGAATAATGTTGTGTGTTGCAGACTTATCTCTCGCGGCTTGAGAAAATTGCGGAGAGAGAGAGCTACGCCTCTTAGAATGTTCACAAGTTGTAGTGTCTGTTGGCTGCTGAGCCGAGGAAGAAAAAAATACCAACAACTTGAATGGAGATGTGAAAGTTGAATGTTGAGTCGCGGTTACGAACAGAAATACCGATCTGAGGCTTGACAAGGGAAGAAATAAAGTTAAAAGCCACAAAAAGGTGTGCGTGGCATGTGAAGGCTGTGAGGTGTGTGAGGATAGAGCGTGCAGGCTCTGTGGTGGTGGTGTGAGGGGCAAGGGTGCATGACGGAGTAGGGATGCGGAGTCTTGGGAGGCTGTGCATGGTGGATGAAGGCAGGATGTGCACTGGGTATGAGAGGGAAAAGGAGAATATGTGTGTGACAAGTGAGGGTGAGGAGAGAGTGTGAAAGGTAGGTGTGGATGGTAAGATGAGGGTGTGAAGGCAAGTACAGGTGGTGGGGGGTGAGGGACTGGTGGTGGGTGAGTGCATGGTGGTGTGTGAGGGACTGGTAGTGGGTGAGGGCCTGATGGCGGGTGAATGCCTGATGGTGGGTGAGTGCCTGGTGATGGTGGGTGAGTGCCTGGTAGTGGGTGAGTGCCTGGTGGAGGGTGAGGGCCAGGTGGTGGTGGGTGAGTGCCTTGTGGAGAGTGAGTGCCTAGTAGTGGTGGGTGAGTGCCATGTGGAGAGTGAGTGCCTAGTAGTGGTGGGTGAGTGCCTGATGGTGGGTGAGTGCCTAGTGGCAGTGGGTGAGTGTCTGGTGGAGGATGAGTGCCTGGTAGTGGGTGGTGAGTGCCTGGTGGAGGGTGAAGGCCACACACCTCGCCGCCTCGGTGGAATATCGTCGCCCCGTGAAATTTTACGAGCTTTTATGAAATTGGAAACCGTTCTTGTTTGCAATGTTTCTATGAAGGTAGATTAACTCGGCATCTGCAAGCCTGATAGCGACTTTTAAATGGTATTTTTAGCTGCCGCCATCGATGCACCGGCGCACCAGACGTGACTCTTTTTCTTTATCGGGTTTCACTGTGCTTAACTGCATTACATTTCGGTTTCCTTCGGTGGTATTTTTTATTCTTTTTAATTATAAAGGCATCTGCATGGGCGGGAAAAAAAGTGACGGTTCAGAATTTCGTCCCAACCCCAGTTTTAACCGGGCACAAAACACTACCCGTGGCTTTGTTCCACCTGCGAGAAGGGCCATGTTTGCGCCGCCGGCCATAAATACCTGACATATTTGGACGAGTGGGAATTGGCCGCCATGATATGATTCTGACGTCACCCCGCTGGTGTTGAGTTTGATGGTGGTGATGGTGGTGGTGGTGGTGGTAGTGGTGGTGGTGGTGGTGGCAGTGGTGGTGGTGGTGATGGTGGTGATGGTGGAGTTAGTATGCATTACTTAACTTCTTGTGTAAGTGAAACACAATAAAATACAAGTAATGAGTGAGTGAGTGAGTGTGTGTGTGTGTGTGTGTGTGTGTGTGTGTGTGTGTGTGTGTGTGTGTGTGTGTGTGTGTGTGTGTGTGTGTGTGTGTGTGTGTGTGTGTGTGTGTGTGTGTGTGTGTGTGTGTGTGTGTGTGTGTGTGTGTGTGTGTGTGTGTGTGTGTGTGTGTGTGTAATAATAATAATATACGGTTTATTAATTTGGCAGTGCAACAAAAAATTTACACTGAAAATGTACAGGAGGAGGGGGGACATTAAAACAATGAAATGCTTAACCTAACTATGGATCTAACTTAACCAAGAATTTACTTATTTATTTATTTATTTATGGCTCGCACCATAGTGGGCACCGCGCTAAGGTGGTACCAGTCAGTGCGCGGTGCTCTTAAGGGCGCCACGCGATTCTGGTGTCGGGTGGCGCGGGCAGGGAGAGGCACGTCTGGTGGTAGCAGGTGGCGGAGACGTGGATGATGCAGAAGCCCTTCCCCAAATTTTTCCAAGGCTTCCTGGTGTCTTGTGGCCAGCTTCGGCAGACTCAGGCAGGTCAGGGCGTCCTCGTAGGACCTGTGTGTGTGTGTGTGTGTGTGTGTGTGTGTGTGTGTGTGTGTGTGTGTGTGTGTGTGTGTGTGTGTGTGTGTGTGTGTGTTTGTGTTTGCCAAATGCATTATATCATAATAGAAAAAAAAATAATTCACCCTTTTATTTTCTATATTTGGCACAAGACGGGTAAGAATTCCAGTTATTTTTTCTTTTTTATTTTCGAATAATTTTGTGTTTATAGTTTCATTAGGCTTTGTCGCTGTCTGTCAGGAATATTTCAACACTACATGAAACATATCTAGAACATATCTACATTATTACTGTTATTATTATCATTATTATTATTGCTATTATTATTATTATTATTATTATTATTATTATTATTATTATTATTATTATATTGTTATTATCGTTATTGTTTTTGTTCTAGTGCGCCTTCAACCAATGGAAGAAAAAAGTGCATGAACAAGTCATGTCTGTATTTTACTTTCTTCATTTTGTTTCCCATATTTTGATGTTCCCTTGTCGAACATGTCCTTCCTCCCTCCCTCCGTTCCTCCCTCCCTTCCTCCTTCCATCACTCCTCCCTCCCTCCATCCCTCTTTCCATCTTTCCCTCCCTCCCTCCGTCCCTCTCTTACCTCTGTTTATTTCCCACGAGGTTCACGCAACAATCTACCTTTTATTGTAGTTTTCCCGCGACTATTCAGATTGGAACTGAATAATCTGTATCCTTTATTCCTTATTTATGCTCTCCTCTCTTCTGACGGCTTACCAAAAAAAATGTACACGTGTTTACTCCTATCATAAGACATATTTACTTCGTACGTCTCTGCTTATCTCCGTCTTCACAGTGCACTTCAATTTGTAGGTGGGTTGTCGCAGAGCCCTATGTAAGTATCCCTCTGTGTTGATGAAACTGTCAGTATTACGGGGCTTGAAGTAAAATTCAGGAAACACTCAACACGTGTATTGTTCTTTATCTGGCTACAGGGGACAAACAATCCTGGGTAACTCGGTGTGTGTGTGTGTGTGTCCTCTCCTCTGTCTGTGTGCATCCCTTCTGAGGGTTGTGGGTAGATGTGGGTGCCAGATGCATGAGAGTGTGAAATATGTGCATTAGTATAGCGTTAGGTGTTTTGCTACGTTACTACCTAAATAATACTCCTGCATAATTCACCATTAACAGCTTATTTAATTTTCACAGATCACTCACCTATGTTTTAATTCAGATGAACATTTCACAGTCTTAACATGAAATCAATACGCTGAAGGGTCGGTGATATGAACACCAAACTGGAGTTAATTTCAGGCATTGCTATTTACCCTGTGCCTTGCGATCTTTCCTTAGCTATAATGCCAATTCATTCCTTTTAGTTTTAGCTGATTGTTAAAAGGGAAATCATAGCTTATTTCCCTGTCTTCTTTCTCAGTTATCGGTTGATTCGTAGCGAGTGAAAAAAAATAACAAGAACAAAAGCAACAGATTCTGCAGCGTTTATGAAATTGTTTTTTACTACGGTGTTCACAGTTTTCGAGGCCATGTAATTGCTTTAGCGTGTAGTTTCATCCCCAAGCTAAGGGATGCAGCAGTGGAGGGGGAGGCTGTGCTGCTCAGGGGAAAAGAAAAGGAAAAAAATCGACCTACTGGCTAAGGTTTCGTTTGATTTTTTTCCGTGTGATCCCAACAGACGTGATCTTTCCCAAAGTCTTACCTGGTCATAGCGTGCCATAATTTCGCTTTACATATCATGAAATTTAATGTTTGATGATGATGTGGCGGCGTGTGCTTGTCGGCATTCATGTTGCTTCTTCGTGTTCCGTAGAAAAAGTTTTATTATAAGAACATAAATACAGTTTGTGATAGCGTGACTTTGAAGTCGGACACAGGAAATTCAACAAGATGGCATTACATTTTCTTCTACGATCCTGCGACTTCATTTTAGTTGAATGCTGCTTAGAAGATTGAAGACGAGACAGAAGCTCCCTTTCGCATTGCACCATATTAACTCCATTACTAACTTGTAGCTGGGTTTGTAAGCACGTAAAGCAAGGTTGACATTTACGACGTTACGACTTACGACCATGGTACGATATCATGTCGCACGGAATTGATGCGATTTTGGTGCGAAAAACCGTTGGAGCCCGAGAAGTGGCATGAATTTTGGTACGATGGTAAGACCTTGGTACGACCTTAGTACGATTTGGTAAGACTTGTGGTAAGACGTGTGAGACTTTGATGGTACTACATTGGTTAGACTGGTAAGACTGGTAGGACATTGGTAAGTACCTGCGTTAGACGTCGTACGCGTTGGTGAGACCATGGTTAGACCATGGATAGACCATGATACGACTAGTAAGACCTCACCGACTTGGTTGGAATGTTTCAGAGAACTTGGAGGGGTCGGAGGTGTGTCATGCTCCTGTATAAAAGGAGGGGCCCTACAATTTGCAAATCACATTCCTCCTGACCTCCGAGGAAGATGGACAACTACAACAACTACCTGGCTGGCCTCATGTTTGCAATTGTTGGCGTGATGGTGAACCCCCTCCTCAAGCGTCTCCCAGACGTCCTAGACGGGTGTGGACACGGCAGTGGCTTTTAAGAAGAGAAGTATTCGGCAACTATGACAATCTGCTGGCGGAACTTCACTGGGAGGATTCCAGAGGCATACCAAGTTTTCTAAAATTTTAGAAAACTTGGTGCGAACTGTTACGACGTACGACGTCGTACCAATTTTGGCGAGACCTTGGTTAGACCTTGGTACGACTAGTGGTTAGACGCGTCTAACTATGGTCGTACGTCGTACCGTAGTAAGTGTCAACCTGGCATAATGAAAGGCGGTGTACGTATTGCTAATTACGTTCTCTTTGTCCTTACACACCATCTGTACTTTGTCATTCGTGAAGTTGTTGGGATAACCAGGAATAGACGATCAGCCTATGCAGAGTGCAATGGACTGGGAGAGGATCGCGTTTTGCAGTGGTATGAGAGTCCAAGATTATATTTTTCACGTGTCAAGAGAATTAGTCAAGGGAGAAAAGAAAGAATAAAAAAAATCCTTCAAAAATAAAGTAGAAGAAATGAGACAATCCAATTTACTTTGTGGTGGTGGTGGTTTTCGTGATGGTAAAGTTGTTTGTAGTAAGACGTACCATGACTGACGTATTTCTCCAGACAAGTTCACTTAGATGTAAAATTGCTTTGATAAAATGTACCAAACGAAGTGACTCGACCAGCAGGAAAACACCAAACCAAAGAAGGATCATGTCAGTTTAAAGCAGTCAGCTCACTTTTAGTTTACGTTATTTTTTTTTCTTTTCTATCTTTGTGCTTTTGCATGTTTTCCTAATCTTATTTATTCAGTCTTTTGCACCCGCCCCAGTTGTACGAATAAAAAAACAAAAAGAAGGAAAAAAAATGTGTGAAAAAGTCTGCAACCAGATGTAGTTTTTTTTTCCTTTTCTTTTATTTCCACCTTTTTCTTTAAGTTGTTTGAAAGATATTGTCTAGCAAGAGTGATGCTGAGTGATATTGTAAGATGAGCTGTTTGTCCGCCTTGTTGCCTTTGTGATTTGATTCCTAATGTTTCCACTTGTTTCTTCATTTGAGTAACGTCGCATGAATCTACTGAGGAGAGACATGATAACAGCCACAATATTCAAACTAATCAGTCTTTTTTATATTGGGAGTCAGCGATAACTTCCAGGATATTGACGTACTCTCGATTTACTCCCAATAATTTCCACTAAGGATGAAGAGAAAACTAATAGATTTACTCGAAAAATTATGTTGGGTTTTATAGATACCCTAAGTAGATATCAAATGTTTATCTCCTATCTCTCTCTCTCTCTCTCTCTCTCTCTCTCTCTCTCTCTCTCTCTCTCTCTCTCTCTCTCTCTCTCTCTCTCTCTCTCTCTCGCTCTCTGTCTATCTGTTTGTCTGTCTGTCTGTCTGTCTGTATCTTTCTGTCTATCTCTCCCTCTGTCTGTCTGTCTGTCTGTCTGTCTCTCTCCCTCTGTCTGTCTGTCTGTCTGTCTGTCTGTCTGTCTCTCTCTCTCTCTCTCTCTCTCTCTCTCTCTCTCTCTCTCTCTCTCTGGCAGAAACATAAGGATAAATGATGACGGTCTTCGCTGGGAGA
>NC_059273.1:14855589-14883089 GCF_017591435.1 Portunus trituberculatus
TTCTTTCATTCTTTCCTAATTCTATTTGGTAAAATATATATTTAAATTCATCTTTTAGTTTGCTGTTGATATTGTCTTTATTTTGCATTTTTAGTTGGTCATCTTACTTTTCTTCTAATGGCTCACAAACCACTCTATGAAATAATTCGTTTATTCTTCAGGACTTCTCTGGCGTTAGTTTGCCCTCGTTGACTTAATTAATGTCAATTTTTATCCTATACTTTCTTGTTCTAGTTGGGGAAGACTTCCTAGTATTCCTCGAGTCACTTAGAAACTCTCTGAAGGAATGCGTTCATTACTCATCACACTTCTGCCATTGTGTTACCATAGTTAGTCTTGTTGGCATATAGTTTTACGCAGTACCCTCAGTTTTTAGTCTTTAATATTTCTCTATTCAATCAAAAACTCTCGGAAAGTGTACATGAATCATTCAGGGCGCCTCTTCCTTTATTTTCGTGTTAGTTCCTCATGTTAGTATGTATTTTTTGTTAATTGGCTTGTTCTAGTGAGTGGAAACTTCTCAGTATTTCTAGTCACACAGTTTTCTTTGTTATTTGCGGCGCTTTTACCTTTGTTTTTTTCCTTATTTGTTCACGTTAGCGCGCGTTTTTATGTTTTGCGTCGTGCTCTAGTTAGCGGAGACTTCTTAGTATTCGTCCGGTCACTCAGTAACTCCCTATGAAGGAATCTCTTTGTTATTCAGCGCGCCTCCGTGGGCCATTATTCCTGTTAACTCCGACTCTTTATTGCCTGTTTTCGCTGTGCTAGTTAGTCAGGAGTCCAGTTCCCAGCTCCGGTCCAGCCTGATTCTCGCCAGGGTGCAAAGTGGGTTATGGGATTTTGTCAGTTTAGTTTTCTTTTTGCAGGGTATCTTTGTACAGACACTCGTTGCTTTGTGCTTGTTAGACAAATTCTGTTGGTGCCTTTGGTGTTGTATGTGTTTATCAATTTATGTTCTATTTATGTTGCATTATTATTTCCCGCTTTCTCGCTTCCTGGTTGGCTGGTTGGCTGAATGAATGGATGGTTGGCTGGCTGGCTGGCTGGTTGATTGGTTGGCTGGCTGGTTGGTTGTCTGGCTGGCTGGCTGGATGGCTGGCTGGCTGGTTGGCTGGCTCGGTGGTTGGTTGGCTGGCTGGCTGGCTGGTTGGTTGGTTGGTTGGTTGTCTGGTTGGCTGGCTGGCTAGCTGGTTGGTTGGTTGGTTGTCTGGTTGTCTGGCTAGCTGGCTGGCTGGCTGGCTGGCTGGTTAGGTACACGGTTTGAAATGTTGTATACTTTTCAATATGTTTGTTGAAAAGTAGATGTGTATCTTAATGAACACATATGTCACTTCCGCACACACACACACACACACACACACACACACACACACACACACACACACACACACACACGTCACGTTTATGTCCAGTTAATCTTTCCTGTGCTGTGATGTTAATGAGCTTTGCGTTTTCAACTATACATTAAATATTTCTTGCTACCTCCTGTTTTGTTTTGTCAACTTAATTACTTTCATGTAAATTCTGTCACAATATTTTCTGTTTTATCATTTTTTTTTTAATCTGTGTTGATATTCTGCGTTGCGTGAGTGATTTCATGTTTAGGAAATGAGGTGGTGCAATGAGATTTCTTGAGACCATAACCGCTTGAAAAGATGAAAATACACTGCGTTATGAAGCTCTTAAGAATCATATCCTTTTTATTTTGTTTTCATCATCCTTCATTCTCACCCAAATTTTAATTTCGTCCTTCCTTTCCCATGCCTCGCCACCTCTCCTCTTTCCCCGCCTCGCTCAGTTTTTTTTTCGGGGACGCGCAGATTGAAGGTACTGTTAGCTCTTCTGGCAGGGCGGGGGGGGGGGTGTAGAGTGGTGCGGAGTGCTGGGAACATGAGGTACAGTACATTTTTTTGAGCTCCTGGCTTTCCCGTACTGCTCGAGGGCACAAGGAAAGCGACAGGTAATGGCAAACGTGCAGGTATTTCCAAGCCATTCGATGTGCGAAACGTGGCAGAAAGTTGGTGAGGCCTGAACACCCGAGCTCGACTTTGCCACCAGCACCAAAAGCACTACTAGCTCGTCGCCTCCCGCTGCCCGTGTTTGTGTGTCTGGCTGGCTCTATGTTTTACTGTAACTTTATTTACCCGCTTGCATTTCTGTCTGAATGCCCGTCTGGCTGGCTGGCTGGCTGGCGGACTGTCAGGCTGTGTATGCATCTGTGTCTCTTGTATGTTGCTCTTTTTTTGCAGTTTTACATACACGCACACACGCACACCCACACGCGCACAGTAAAACATTATTGCTCCAGTCGGTCTCGGCGGTGAGGGCATCGCAGTAAAGGGAGTTACAGCCACCCATCTCCGCCTCCATTCGAAATTTACCGCGGCTGTAAGGAAGGGATGAATATTATCTCGCAGGAAGAACATGGACGCGGTGCTGCCTGCCTGCAAAAGTAAGGGGAAGGAGAGAGAGAGAGAGAGAGAGAGAGAGAGAGAGAGAGGTGAAACTCCTCCTCCTCCTCCTCCTCCTCCCCTCTCTCTCTCTCTCTCTCTCTCTCTCTCTCTCTCTCTCTCTCTCTCTCTCTCTCTCTCTCTCTCTCTCTCTCTCTCTCTCTCTCTCTCTCTCTCTCTCTCTCTCTCTCTCTCTCTCTCTCTCTCTCTCTCTCTCTCTCTCTCTCTCTCTCTCTCTCTCTCTCTCTCTCTCTCTTTTTTTTTTTTTTTTTTTTTAAACAAAACTTAATACAAAGGAACATGTACCCAAAGGCGCACTGTCGTGTGCTACCTATTCTAAGGGTACTACAATCTATTTCTCTACAATATTTACAAGACTTAAAAATAGATAATATACAAGATGGTCAGCATGTAAATGGAGCACTATTCGTTTCACTTCACTAGCACTATTCACGCACTGCACTACACTGAGTGTCACGTCACAAAGAGTGTCAGAGGAGTTGGCAGTGTCTGTCTCCACTTATGTGCCATCAGTTTGACACTGTGTGTGTTCATCTCCTGGACGTGAGGCACCGCGGCCGTGAACAAGTTCCACATCCTGGAGACGCGTCCTGCGAAGGTGCGTTGATGCTGACACCCGTGGGATCGCGGCACCTCTACGGCGTCACCACCATTGAGCACCGTTCTCGTGCTCCGTGCGGTGACTCTTAGAGGATGACGCAGCCCTGCCAGATGTGGCACTCTTTGCACCTGTGCCTTATGGAACACTACGATCGCCGCCACGTCTCTGCGGTGTTCCAGTGAATCAAGGGGACGCTCAGGCTCTGGGTGAGGTGGTAGTGCAGCATCTACTAGCCGTATGGCGCGGCGTTGGATGCTGTCCAGTCTCCTTCTGTGTGTGGCGGCACAGGACATCCAGGAGAGAGCTGCGTATTCAAGGTGGGGCCGCACCTGTGCCTTGTACAGCAGCAGTCTCCCCTTCCTGTCGAGGAAACTGGCGATCCTTCTGAGAGCGGAGATCCTGTGAGAGGCTTTCTTGGCAATGGTTTTGACATGCCTGTCAAACCTCAGCCCTCGATCCACCTCCACTCCAAGTATCTTGACGTCATCTTGGAGTGGGAGAGCAGCAGCGCCAAAAGACAACTTCTCTCTCTCTCTCTCTCTCTCTCTCTCTCTCTCTCTCTCTCTCTCTCTCTCTCTCTCTCTCTCTCTCTCTCTCTCTCTCTCTCTCTCTCTCTCTCTCTCTCTCTCTCTCTCTCTCTCTCTCTCTCTCTCTCTCTCTCTCTCTCTCTCTCTCTCTCTCTCTCTCTCTCTCTCTCTCTCTCTCTCTCTCTCTCTCTCTCTCTCTCTCTCTCTCTCTCTCTCTCTCTCTCTCTCTCTCTCTCTCTCTCTCTCTCTCTCTCTCTCTCTCTCTCTCTCTCTCTCTCTCTCTCTCTCTCTCTCTCTCTCTCTCTCTCTCTCTCTCTCTCTCTCTCTCTCTCTCTCTCTCTCTCTCTCTCTCTCTCTCTCTCTCTCTCTCTCTCTCTCTCTCTCTCTCTCTCTCTCTCTCTCTCTCTCTCTCTCTCTCTCTCTCTCTCTCTCTCTCTCTCTCTCTCTCTCTCTCTCTCTCTCTCTCTCTCTCTCTCTCTCTCTCTCTCTCTCTCTCTCTCTCTCTCTCTCTCTCTCTCTCTCTCTCTCTCTCTCTCTCTCTCTCTCTCTCTCTCTCTCTCTCTCTCTCTCTCTCTCTCTCTCTCTCTCTCTCTCTCTCTCTCTCTCTCTCTCTCTCTCTCTCTCTCTCTCTCTCTCTCTCTCTCTCTCTCTCTCTCTCTCTCTCTCTCTCTCTCTCTCTCTCTCTCTCTCTCTCTCTCTCTCTCTCTCTCTCTCTCTCTCTCTCTCTCTCTCTCTCTCTCTCTCTCTCTCTCTCTCTCTCTCTCTCTCTCTCTCTCTCTCTCTCTCTCTCTCTCTCTCTCTCTCTCTCTCTCTCTCTCTCTCTCTCTCTCTCTCTCTCTCTCTCTCTCTCTCTCTCTCTCTCTCTCTCTCTCTCTCTCTCTCTCTCTCTCTCTCTCTCTCTCTCTCTCTCTCTCTCTCTCTCTCTCTCTCTCTCTCTCTCTCTCTCTCTCTCTCTCTCTCTCTCTCTCTCTCTCTCTCTCTCTCTCTCTCTCTCTCTCTCTCTCTCTCTCTCTCTCTCTCTCTCTCTCTCTCTCTCTCTCTCTCTCTCTCTCTCTCTCTCTCTCTCTCTCTCTCTCTCTCTCTCTCTCTCTCTCTCTCTCTCTCTCTCTCTCTCTCTCTCTCTCTCTCTCTCTCTCTCTCTCTCTCTCTCTCTCTCTCTCTCTCTCTCTCTCTCTCTCTCGACGCAAGTTCTCCGTTTTATGAGGTCAGTCCAGACAGTCTCGTATTTACTCTGCAGGTCACTCTGGGGTCGATTGTGCCTTCGCTACGAGAGGAAAGAAAAGGGTTTGTGTTTCTTGGGTTTTCTTTTGCCTATGTGATTGTTTGTGCTTTTAAAGTTATTGTGTGTGTGTGTGTGTGTGTGTGTGTGTGTGTGTGTGTGTGTGTGTGTGTGTGTATGTGTGTGTGTGTGTGTGTGTGTTTCATTGTCTTCTCTCTCTGTTTTTTTCTTTCCCTTCCTCTCCTTTTCTTTTTTCTTTAGGGTTGGGTGGTAGATATTGTTGTCTCATTTTTCCTTCATCTTGTGTCTACTCCTCCACTCTCTCTCTCTCTCTCTCTCTCTGGCTCCCTCCACATCCACCTCCTCCATAAATTACTTCCGCTTATGACTTGCTTCCACATTACTTCCTTCCACTTTTACTCCCTTCCCTAATCATATCTTTCCACCTCCACTCCATTTCCTCACCCCTCCATTCATTTCTCTCTCTCTCTCTCTCTCTCTCTCTCTCTCTCTCTCTCTCTCTCTCTCTCTCTCTCTCTCTCTCTCTCTCTCTCTCCTCCTCCTCTCTCTCTCCTCCTCCTCCTCCTCCTCCTCCTCCTCCTCCTCCTCCTCCTCCTCCTCCTCCTCCTCCTCCTCCTCCTTCTTTTTCTTCTTCTTCCACATTGTTATCCTTATACTTGTTCTCATCCTCCTCTCCGTATCGTTCTCATATTTCCCTCGTTCTTTTCTTTCTTTTCTTCGTCTTTCTCGTCATAATCGTTCACCTTTACCTCTTCCTTCTCCCCCCTCCTTTGAAATAGTTATGTCCATCAGCGCTCGCCCAGAAAAAAAAAAAGATAATTTCAAGACTAATAATCCAGCGGCTTTTGATATACGTACAAGAGTTCAATCAAAGGTAGTTGTGGTGCTGAAAAAACAACAAACTTTGGGTCATGGCACACTGTCTGGTTCAGGGGAGTAACAAGAGTCATTGTTCATTGCAGCCTTTCATTGTTGAGCTTACTGGGGTAGTTAAACTTATAATGCGTGTGATCCCTTAATCCTTGTGCTCCTAAATCTAACGAGGAGTGTACCAGGTAGAGATCAAGGTCATGGTATGTGTGTGTGTGTGTGTGTGTGTGTGTGTGTGTGTGTGTGTGTGTGTGTGTGTGTGTGTGTGTGTGTGTGTGTGTGTGTGTGTGTGTGTGTGTGTGTGTGTGCGCACTCGTGGTGTGCGGCGGTGAACAATACAAAACCCTGCACTGCTCGTGTTTGCGTGGAGGTTTGTTTCTGGGGAGGCTCTAACAGAAAGGTCATGTATGAGTGACACTGCGAGGCTCCCTGTGCCCGCCTCTCACTAATGACATTAATTGCACTATTCGTCTGTGCTGATGGAACTCTGGGAAAGAAATATTACTGCACATAAACCTACTTACTTTATGGGAATATAACTGCACTGACACAGAGGGCAGCGTCGTAACAATAATAACAGGTGAGTCAGTCCAGTGCGCAATGCAGGTAAGACTTCAATCACAACTTGCCTCCTGACAGCCTCGGCTCAGTGCACCACGTGCGTCACACTTTCTAACCTTTACTCAAGCGTTATTAATCTTTTACTTAGGGCTCGTACTCTGCTATAAACGTGAAACCTACAGATTGAATGGTCCATAAAAAAGGCAATGAAACTCCCTCTCTCCTGTAGCGGTCTGCTGGACCCATAAAACACCGGCCAGTGTCTCCAAGTCCTCATCCTAACGACGTTAATTCTCCTTCTGATGCCCCACTGAGCTTGGGTAATTCACAGTCCACCTCACGGAACACAAACCACAGTACGTGACTCACACTTAACGGATAAAAACTGCAAAGTACCCAAGGATATACAAATGCTCATAAGAGATTAAACTTATTTACTTTGTACGTCGAAATACTTGATTGGATATATCGTTCTTTTGTGATTAGTGCTTCACTCAGCCACTCAGCCGCTCCATCCTATCCATCGTCTGCGTTCGCGTGAAAGGAGGCTGATAAAGGGACAAATATGACGCTCGTATATTAAGGAAATTTGAACAAGAGCCAAGAAAGAAATGTCGCCTTGATTCCTGTCGTAACTCTCAGCCTGGTTGTTCAGTCCTGGTCGTGTATGTCGCTAGAACCAAGACAGGGGTATGGTAGTGTTAGTTATTGTAAGTTCTGTTAGCATGAGAGTTGGCGATATGCAAGTCATAAAAATACCACTCGGACAAAAAAAAGGCGCCACTCTCGTCCCCCACTAAGTGTTGTAGCCGTATTGGGAGGCAAGAGTGTGAATTGTAGCGATTCGCTGCTCCTTTGGTCGCCAACTGCTTTCGCTAAGAGGCTTAAGAGAAAAAAGGACAAAACACTGCGTATTATTGAGTTTCTCTCGCCTCTGCTGCTCACACCACTGACACAAAGGTCTCGCCTCCTCCTATCTCTCCTTCATTTCCTCCTCGGCTGTCTCCTCGTCGTCCACTTTATCGTCGTCGGTGCCGTTTTCGTCTTCCTCCTCCTCTTTTTTTCCTTTCTCTTTTTCCTTCTCTTGCTCTTCCTGCTCCTCCATCCTGCAACTGCTACAATTCGCACTTTCCTCCTCTTCCTCTTCCTCTTCCTGCTCCTCTTCCTCCTCCACCTCCTCCTCCTCCTTCTTCTCCTCCATCGTCGCTCTGGGCACGAGAAAAGCTTTCGGCGTGGGAAATAAAAGAGAAAGACAAATGTGTAAGAATCACGCAGACATCGCTTTTGCCTCTTATTCCTAGCGGAACAGGTGAGGCCGGCACGAGGCGGTGGGCGGCCAAGGAGTCAAGAGGCCACTGCTCTTTAGATATACAGGTGGAAACAGGTGAGGAGGGGAAGGTGATTAGGCCGGTGCATGTGAGAAAGACTGATAAAGGAGAGGGGAAGGAAGGAAGGTTGGTGTGGATGGATGTAGTGGAGGAAGTGGAAGAGGGGAGAGGTGAGATAGAAAGGTTATAGGCAGGACACGTTTCGTAAATTGCGTTGCGTAATAAGTTAATGGAATATTGCACGTGAATTTAATCAAAGCTGTGTTGTAATGTTGCGCTCATGTTGCTTTGTTATGATTTTATCACACCGTCACCATTATCACCATCAATTTATGTCTTGCTAGTGTCATTCATTATACTCCCGAACCTCTTATTTTCTATTTTTCAACTTCTAACCCCTTCAGTACTGGAACACATTTTTACCTTGAGATTTGTGTACGATTAGACCATTTTGTTGACATTAAGAAGCGTCTATGGAGGTCAGAAGGTTAATGACCACAGTCTTCACTATTTTATTCCCCCACATGAGTTTCTGAAGCAGTATAAAATCACCAAATAATAAGCAGAATGAATATAGAAATGCGTCATGGTACTGAAGGGGTTAAATCAATAGATGAAATGACGACACTGTTATCCTATCCACAAAACACAAATGGGAGAAGATAGGGACATATTACACAGTCCTGAAGTGAAAGCGAAGTGATATGATTTGATGGTTTCAACCTCTGTTTCTCTGACCTGAATTTCTCCCTCTCTTGACCGCTGACTAAATGACGACGTGAACGCTGAGACAGGATGAACTCTCACTCCTGCCTCTTGAATTAATGATGATAGCTCCTCTACATATCGGCCCCATTGACCTCGTGTATTTTGATCATATTTAAAAGAAGCTAATATCCTCAAAGTAAATAGTGACAGGTTGTTTGGGCTGTGAACTTGAAAGGATCGTTATATTATGACGGATGGATTGAGGTGGACACATGATTTGGGAATAAAGGACCTCAGTGATTCAAATGCTTCCTCAAGGGGCAAGATTAGCGCGGCCGCATGTTATAATCCAGGGAGGAAAACGAAGAGATGTTTGTTCATACTGCATGTGTTCTCTCATGGGGTAAGATGAGAGGTGTGGAATTCTCCTAGGAGGCAATACACAATAGAGGAAGATAACAAATATAAAAGCATCAACTGAGAGATGACACTGAATGGTAACGTATGCAATACAATGTATACAATATACGATATGTGCACAATTTATACACCTGATGTTACCACTGATATAATATATATATATATATATATATATATATATATATATATATATATATATATATATATATATATATATATATATATATATATATATATTAAGTTTTATTCCTAACTCGTTTAAAGATTTAACCTTTATTTAACTATTTTTATACTTTTATTTTATTTTATGAATAACTTCAAGTAAACTTTTAATTGTAGTGACTTTATATATCAACTCCAAGTGATCTTACTTGCTGGCGATTCAGCTCAGTGCCCTCTCTCCATTCAGCTTGCATCCACGGCATCAACTGAAGGCGTATTCCATTGAAGTGAATCAATAAGCGCTATATTCTAAACAGAATCAGAAAATATCTGGCAAGTATATGTAGCCAGCTAATTACTGCATGAGGAGAAGGTGGTCATTGCATTTCAATATTAAATAAACAATTAATTCTTTACGATATTGATTGAGTTCGCATCCTGGACGAAGCTGAAGAAAGTTTTGCATACTTTAGCGTGTATGATTCTTTTTTTCTTGACATTTCCAGTGGCCTTTGTAAATGTAGGTCGATCACCTTCAAGATTCAACATTTTTTACACCCTTTCTGATTTTTTTATTGCAAAGAGATCTGAGACGACAACGAATTTTTATGCTAGAAAACTTTGTCCCGAATACATTTTTCCAAACTATATCACGAATTTTAAAGACAAGCAATTACTGATGAGAGAGAGAGAGAGAGAGAGAGAGAGAGAGAGAGAGAGAGAGAGAGAGAGAGAGAGAGAGAGAGAGAGAGAGAGAGAGAGAGAGAGAGAGAGAGAGAGAGAGAGAGAGAGAGAGAGAGAGAGAGAGAGAGAGAGAGAGAGAGAGAGAGAGAGAGAGAGAGAGAGAGAGAGAGAGAGAGAGAGAGAGAGAGAGAGAGAGAGAGAGAGAGAGAGAGAGAGAGAGAGAGAGAGAGAGAGAGAGAGAGAGAGAGAGAGAGAGAGAGAGAGAGAGAGAGAGAGAGAGAGAGAGAGAGAGAGAGAGAGAGAGAGAGAGAGAGAGAGAGAGAGGGAGGGAGGAGGAGGAGGAGGGACAGAGACAGAGAGAGAGAGACAGAGACTAACATATACGGCCAGAGAAGAATATATAAAAAGACAAACAGACAGAAAGACAGACCGAAAAAAACAGACATTCAAACACGAATAGACCAAACCTAACATAGCCAAACACAGACACACAAGCACCAATACATACACAGGCAAATAGACAGCCAAATACAGACACAGTGCGAATATCAACAACAGGAAGGAAATGGAATAGAAATCGTCATAGAAGTGTCATAATGAAGCACCGACCAGACTATAGGGACTCTCCAAGGTAGCGTGGAGGGGAACATAGTGCTGGAAATAGGGCCTCAGAACGATACCAAACGATTTTGAAGCTTTCCATCCCCGGGCCCTTTGACCTACGGGGCTCCGGCAGGACTTCAATCCCTTCAGTACCAGGACGTGTTTTCATATCTATTCTGGTTACTAATTGGTGATTTTATACAGCTTCAGAAACTTATGTGCGGGATTAAAATAGTGAAGACTCTGGCCATTATTCCTCTGACTGTCCTAATGTAAATAAAATTGTCTAATCACACCAAAAATTCATGATGACAATACGTTCTAGTAGTGAAAGGGTTAATCCGCTGACTTTCTTTTGTTTTTCCTGTGTGGGTGGGTGTTTGAAAGAGAGAGAGAGAGAGAGAGAGAGAGAGAGAGAGAGAGAGAGAGAGAGAGAGAGAGAGAGAGAGAGTACATGACTACATTATGAATCTCTCTCTCTCTCTCTCTCTCTCTCTCTCTCTCTCTCTCAATAATCTAACCACCTCCACCTTCTCCTCCTCCTCCTCCTCCTCCTCCTCCCCTTCTTCTTTCTCCTCCTCCTCCTCCTCCTCCTCCTCCTCCTCCTCCTCCTCCTCCTCCTACTACTACTACTACTACTACTACTACTACTACTACTACTACTACTACTACTACTACTACTACTTAGTTTTGCCAAAGCAGCCGGAGCGTTTCTAGGCTAAAGGAAACTGCACTCAACAGGTGTGATGTGGGAGAGGTGAGTAAACGAGGCTCCTCTTGTGGTTGTTATTGGTGGTGGTGGTGGTGGCTGTGGTTTTGTTTACTGATTATGTAGGAATGTGATAGAGATGTGATAGGGATGCAGCAGGTATGTAATAGTACAGGTGTCACTGAAATGGACGAACCAGCTGTGAAATATGAACTCTTTGGTAATTGGAAAGGAAATAAGGAAGCAACATAGTAGGAATAGAATAAGGATGTAGTAGAAATATAGCAGGAATAACAAATGTCACCTAAATGGATCAACTCTATGCATGGGAAGCAGAAAACACGATAGAGGAAAAGGGAATAATGTCCGTATCCAGAAACGCGTTGCTCTCTCACTCCGACTATTTTCCAAGGCCACAGAGATGATTAGCGGAATTTTCAAGAGTGTTTCTCCAGTTAATAATGCAGAAATCTTGTCACTCTGCCTGTAGATCCATACAAACACCTTAAAAAAAGAAACTCGTGTAAATTTAAATGAAGCTTTTTGTAATAGTAGAGGTGAAGCACAGAAAAGTTTGAGAATGCGAAGCAAGTAACAATGATGCATGAATTTAAAAGAAAGACCCCATCAGTCCTATAAAGCAGATTATTGTTGTATGTAATAGAGATATAACAGGAACAACAAATGTCACTTAAATGGGTAAACTATGGAAAACAGAAGACAAGATGGAGGACACTGGAATAAGTAGCGATGATTGATGCATGAAATATAAACAAAGATTCCAGTTGTTCCACGAAGCAGACTATTACTGTGTGGAACAGAGATATAACATGGACAAATATGACTTAAAGGGATAGACTCTATGGTAAGTAGAGGACAAGATACAGAACACGAAAATAAGGAGCTATAATGCAGGAAAGATAAACGAAGACTTCAGTAGCTCCAAGAAACAGATTATTATTATTACTGAAATAGAGATATAACAGGAGCAACAAATATCACTTAAATGGATAAACTTTATGGGAAGCAGAGGACAAGATAGAGAACACGAGAATAAGGAGCTATAATGTAGGAAAGATGAACAAAGACCTTAGTAGCTCCACGAAGCAGATTATTACTGAAATAGAGATATAAAAGGAACAAGAAATATCACTTGAATGGATAAACTGTATGGGAAGCAGAAGACAAGATATAGAACACGAGAATAAGGATCTATAATGCAGGAAAGATGAACAAAGCAGATTATTAATGAAGTAGATATATAACGAGGCTATATATCTCTTAAATTGATAAAACTGTATAGGAAGAAGAGCACACGATAGAGAACACGAGAATAAGAAGCTATAATGCATCAAACATAAACAAAGACTCCACCAGTAGCTCCACGACGCAGATTATCACTCCACCATTGTTGTTGCAGCGTTATGACACCTGCTGGAACACTTCCTAAGGGTTAAAAATGCTGCAAATTACTCGTACAGCATTGCATCCCATAATTTTATATATCTTTATTGACGTGGGAGGAGTAGGGAGGGTAAGGGACATGGATGGAATGGAGGGTGTGATAGGCTGCTTTACTTTATGTTATGAGTTTTGTCGCTGGTTAATACAACTATTACTCACACGCTCTTTTTGACGTTGAATTGCGTGATGCCATCAAACGCCGCGATAGTTGGTGTATTTGGTGAATAACAGCCATTACAGTAACTCTTTGACGGCAGGACTGCGCGTTATCACTAGAGGCTGTAATAATTTGTCCCTAGATGCGTGTCCTTAATGATACACGCCATAGGTAACCCCCCAAAAATATATAATCGCGTCTCTACGTCTGGGAGTTACATAGGGCGCTTGTGTGGTAATCTGTGTGCTAGTTGTGGTTTGTTTATGGCTTGTTTATGTGGTTTGAAGTGATTTTTTACGTGTTTTTTTTTTTCTCTATCGGCGTTCTGAGTAAAAAATAGTTTCCTTTTATTCTGTTATTGTGAGATATAATGGTAAATGTAGCAGACTGTGTTTATTTTAGCCACATTTCGTGAGTTTGTCTTGGCTTTTATGTATTATTCTCTCTCTCTCTCTCTCTCTCTCTCTCTCTCTCTCTCTCTCTCTCTCTCTCTCTCTCTCTCTCTCTCTCTCTCTCTCTCTCTCTCTCTCTCTCTCTCTTGATCTCTCTCTCTCACTCTCTCTCATCCCTCACTGTCGTAGTCATCTTCTTTTCACGTCCTAAGCCGAAACTCATCCCTCACTGTCGTAGTCATCTTCTTTTCACGTCCTAAGCCGACATCCGCGTCTCCTTCTAGCTACATTAACTCTGAAAGGCTTGTCATATTTCCACCCCCGCCCCTCCCCGCCTCTCTCCCGCCTGACAGCCTTCATGGGACGCTCATTCTTACTTCTTTACCTTTCCTTCGCCTCATTGCCTAACTCTTCTTCAGCTCTGGGAAAGGAAGAGTTTTTTTTCTCTCTCTCTTTTTCTTTCTCCTTCTCTCTCTGTCTCTCTGTTTGTCTGTCTGTCTGTCTGTCTGTCTGTCTCTGTTTGTCTGTCTGTCTCTGTCTCTGTCTCTCTCTCTCTCTCTCTCTCTCTCTCTCTCTCTCTCTCTCTCTCTCTCTCTCTCTCTCTCTCTCTCTCTCTCTCTCTCATTAGTATTAGTATTTTTATTATTTTTGTATTATTATTATTTATTATTATTACTATTATTATTATTATTATTATTATTATTATTATTATTATTATTATAATTATTATTATCATTATCTTTATTAGTTTATTATTATTATTATAAATATTATTTGTATCATTAATTATTGTCAATGTTACCATTATTATATTGTGACTATTTCTTGTAGTATATTATTTATTATTTCCACTAATACTTTTATTAATCTCATTGTTTTTATTTTAGCGTATATTTTGATTAGTCATTACCGCTAGTACAGTATTTACTATATTAATATTATGCTTTCTCAAGAACTTTTCATTTATAATGTCGTATATATGTTTCCATATTATGTCTAAGATTTTTTCGTTATTGTAAACAGTTAGGGCCCGTCACATGGCACCTCTACATTTAAGTCAAAATAGGTCTATAAAAGGGGTAACACTCAATGGACCTTGGATGTTACGTAACCCATTGTTAAATCTTATATATGTATATGTTTAAGGCCCAATAAATGTATCAGTATCAGTATCAGTATCAGTATCTCTCTCTCTCTCTCTCTCTCTCTCTTTCTCTCTCTCTCTCTCTCTCTCTCTCTCTCTCTCTCTCTCTCTCTCTCTCTCTCTCTCTCTCTCTCTCTCTCTCTCTCTCTCTCTCTCTCTCTCTCTCTCTCTCTCTCTCTCTCTCTCTCTCTCTCTCTCTCTCTCTCTCTCTCTCTCTCTCTCTCTCTCTCATGCTGTAATATTTTTCCTTGATGTTTTTTTCTCTCAGTAAAGGATTTTCTTCTCAGTTTATATTCTTTTAGGCGAACTTTTTGACTTTCGACACAAACTGATTTTGAAAATTCCTATTGTTCTTTATTATTTTTTGTCATTACTTTTATCTTTTGAATTGTGTTCATTCAGTTTTCACTCTTGATCCTTTAGTGTCTTAATAAAAGCTCTTTTTTTCAGATGTTCTTTTAAACTTTCAATAAAGATTTGTTAATTTCTTGACTCAGTTTTTAAAAATTTTCAAATCTGCTAAAATAGTTTTTATTCATGATATTTAGTTATTCAATGCAAGATTACATTTGTCGGCACTTCTTGTCAACCATACCTTCGCCTTCAGTGTTTGGCGCCGCTAACTTACTCCTTGAAGGATTCACACTGTCACCAGGGATGTGTCTCGGGACGGGCTATAAAACGGGATGGGAAAAAAATAATAAGACAGATATCCGTATTCTTGTGTTGGGAGCGTACACAAACGAAACTTCCATTTTTGTCATTTAGTGAAATACAGGTTGGCTTGTTACATCCTTTGATATAATTATCCTCATATTCGTGACAAAGGCTCGCCATTACTAACTGCAAAAGTTTGGAGTTTATATTTTACGTGAACAAAGAACTTTAATTTTTTACTCCTGTTTATAAAAACATTAAAGGACAGATGAAAATATAATGTACTTTTCTTTTATAATAGTTTTTGTGTACTGCGACTCTATACTTTATTCTCTCCTGTGACAAGATAAGTCACAGCTCTACCGTAGTCTATAATATACCAGTAAATCAGTGTACTGTTTGCTGTCAGACCTTGCTATGAGTGTATGTAACCAGCTTTGCTAATCCCCTAGGGTGAAGTAGGGTGGTGCACACACTCCCTTTCCACAGACGGGACTAACATGAATTACAATATGCATGAGTGTGGTGCATTGTCTAGGGCGTGTGGGATTGCCAGACAGATCCACGTATAAGGTGATATCAACTCCTTATAAACTTCCCAACAGTGTTCACGCATCTTGTTTCACACTAACATGCTAACAAGCCCACCACATCGCGGCGCGCGTGACAAGCAAGTAAAGACATCCAGGGGTTCGTGTGGTGACGTGGTAATGAGGCGTGGAGGTCGTTGTAGTCGTGGGGTCCCTTCAGGTGATGGCGTGCCTGAGTCCCTTTTCTAATCACCCGAGTGCCTCTACGAGTGTACCTTGTTCCTTCATCATAGTCATTTCCATTAAAGTTATTTGCATCGCGGGCCACTACGTGCTCACCAACACGCCAGGTGACTCCTCGTGCCGCCGCGTGTCGCCCCGCCGTGCCTTCATATCCATACTTCTACAGCTTTTTATTACTCTGCGTACCATACATACAACGCACGCACGCACGCATGGGGTCCCGCACACGGAATGTTTTCACGCACGCCTGCACACACACACACACACACACACACACACACACACACACACACACACACACACACACACACAGATAGAAATATACAAATACAACATTTTTATATCCTAAAGCAACTCTAGATTTACTTTACACTTCACGGCACAGGCTCACCCACGTCTGTACACAAGATAATGTAACACACACACACACACACACACACACACACACACACACACACACACACACACACACACACACACACACACACACACACACACACACACACACACACACACACAATTAAAAATGTGTCCATAACTGCCTGTTACATTTTTCCCATATTTCACAAAAGGAAAATAAACATTCGGGACTCGTGAATAATGAGAAAAATATATACCACACGCAGATGACAGAAGTGGAAACTGAAACATAGAAATACAACAAAATACTCTGAAAAAAAACTTAAAATATTGGAATATCTGGTCTTGAAATCGGAGAGAATGAAGAACTGGATGCAGAGAAAGAGAGAGAGAGAGAGAGAGAGAGAGAGAGAGAGAGAGAGAGAGAGAGAGAGAGAGAATTGTAACCGTGCGATAGATAAATAAATACTGCGGCAACGGGAGAGATGAACACAGCGACAGACACGGTGATAGAGGTTATGGCCGCGGTTGTTATTGTTGGTGTTGTTATCGTTGTTGTTGTGTGGGCTGTGAACGCGGTGGTGGTGGTGCTGCCGGATTATCATTTATTGGAAAGCCCACACACAATTTAATGCGTCGATAGATCATTGAATAAAATGTTGGTAAACCGCCAGCTGAATTGTCGATTATCCAAGGTGATCTACGTGCATTTATTACCGGTACAGGTGTGCACGGAGTGAAGGAAACCGGTATTCCAGCGAGTTTTTTAAGTGGGTGCTATGTGAAAACTCCGGTAATTGGGTTTCTCTTTCCTTACATCTGGTTCCTTTGCTTCCGCCACGAAGTCGGTTTCAGATTTTTGGGGCGAAGGAAGAAGGGTGGTGTTTCGTGTCATGTTACTTGGTGTTGTGATGAATCGCGCCACGGTGGTGTTGCGTGGTGGTGCTGGAATCTGGTGTGCTTTTGGAGGTCCTGATGATGTGGTATGATAAGTGGTGTGATTTCTGTGAAGTTTTGGTGATTAGTGTCAATGTGATGTGTTGTGTCTTAAGGTTGTATTGTACTTTTGGTGGTATTTGATGGAGCTGCCTCGTGTTGCTTGGTGTGGTGGAGCTGTGAGTGTCATGCATTGTGGTGTGTGGGTAATGTATCTATAATGGTGTGGTGGAGCTGTGGTGTCGTGCATGGTGGTGGTATGTGGTAATGTAGCTATAATGTTGCGGTGGAGCTGTGGTATCATGTATTGTGGTATGTGGGTAATGTAGCTATAATGGAGCGGCGGATCTGTTTGTTGTCTCGCCATCTCGTTTTGCCGTAATGTGGAGTGTGGTGACGCAACTAAAAACACGCAAAAAAAAAAAAAAAAAAGGTAAAAAAAAAAAAAGAACACATGTGCATTCAAATGATGAAAAGTGATATAGTTTACATTATGTATGCGTGGTGGCGTAGTTGACCTGACACTGTGGTGGTGTGGTAGTGATGAGTGTGGTGAAGCAAGCATTAAACACTTGTATACATTTACGTGGTGAAAAGCGGTATGGAATTATATTTAACTCCCACTCCCCACACACCCCTCTGTCTCTGTTTACCCTAATTTTATATGTTTCAGAGTCATACACGCGTCGTATCAATTTCCTATCCTTATGGCGTTGATGATTAAACTTTTACACCACATTGCCGCTGAAAAAGGATCGCCATGATGATATGAATTAAAGCCAGCGTAATGAGAATAATGAGAACGATGCAATTGAAATTAATAACACGCCGGGCAGTTCAGCTCACCAGGATGCATGTCAGGGGAAGACCAGCCGCCGCTAAACTTATGGGGAGGCAAATTCTAACTTTATCAACACAGTGCCGAACTATCTGATGTCATTTGGTCGGGATAATCGACTTTCTCGCGTTTCCGAAACCGAATGGCAGGGTCGGTAATAGTCTAAAGTCGTTTCAATATAGATACGAGCCGGCTGGTGCGGTACAGAAGTGGTAGGGGAGTGAGGGAGGGGAGCAGGAGGGGAAAAGAAGGAGAGGGGTGTGTAAGCTTAGGAAGAAGGGAGCGGCGTACAAAGGGAGAAGGCGTAGAAGGGAGGATTAGGGAAATGGTGGAGGCAGGGAAGGTAGAGAGGGAGTGAGTCAGCGAGGGAGGAGATATATGGAGGGAGAGAGTTACATAGGGGAGAAGTATTGAAAAAAGGGCAGGGAGGAAGGGGAGAAGGGAGAAAATCCGCTGGTATCTTTGTTCGTCATTTAGATACTGATGGATAGAGTTTTGTACACAGAAAAAGACGTACAGACATTTACATATAGATCACGTTTTTGCCAGTTCGTATGTAAACTGCTTCGTTCATATTTATCAAGAAGAAAAGTGCTTAAATCATTCATGGTGTGTGTGTGTGTGTGTGTGTGTGTGTGTGTGTGTGTGTGTGTGTGTGTGTGTGTGTGTGTAATTCACCTCCTCGGTCGCCTGCTGGTCACCCAGCCAGTCTTCCCCATTACGGAGCGAGCTCAGAGCTCATAGACCGATCTTCGGGTAGGACTGAAACCACAACACACTCCACACACCGGAAAAGCGAGGCCACAACCCCTCGAGTTACATCCCGTACCTATTTACTGCTAGGTGAACAGGGGCTACACATTAAGAGGCTTGCCCATTTGGCTCGCCGCGCCGGGACTCGAACCCGGCCCTCTCGATTGTGAGTCGAGCGTGCTAACCACTACACTACGCGGTGTGTGTGTGTGTGTGTGTGTGTGTGTGTGTGTGTGTGTGTGTTACTATGTCGTTACACATACACACACACACACACACACACACACACACACACACACACACACACACACACACACACACACACACACACACACACACACACACACACACACACACACACACACACACACACACACACACACTTATATTAATGGTAATGATGATAATAATAGCAACACTAATCAATGAAACAGTGTAGAAAATACCAACAACAATACTGATAAAAAGAGACAGAAGAAGAAAACAAATGTACCAGAAAATTGAAATGGATTAAAAGAAAAAAATAGAATAACCCAGTAAATAAATATATACACCTAAAGAAAACGAAAACAGGTAACACGGGCAGTCACTCACGAGATAACCTTCCCCAGCTGCAAACGTCCCCCGAATAACTGCTAATTTTCTCCGAGTTGAACTAGCGATAACAAATATTTTTCACCCCACACTTTTATTTCATTTCGCGATAGTCTCCTCTGATTAATCCTTCCCCGTAGCAGCTTTCTGTATTACTTTGCCTTTGGAGTAAAATGAAATAAAACAACACAGAAAAAAAAATGATTTGATAGGACTTCTGTTGCTTTTTTTCTTCATACTATTTCATTTCAGTTTTATTTTTTACTCTTTTTCAATTGGAGTGGACAACAATATGGCACGAATTTTAAGTAACTGTGATTAACTCTCTTTTGTAATTAAATCCTACCAAAGTACACTAATTCCAGCATTAATAAGGGCGAGAAATCTAGCTTATGGCTAGAATGGGTGGCCAGGAAATAGTAGATTTGATGAAAGTGGTCCGCAAAAATACAACTTGATGTTAGAGAAAAGAATGACACGATGGCGTTTTGAGAGAGAGAGAGAGAGAGAGAGAGAGAGAGAGAGAGAGAGAGAGAGAGAGAGAGAGAGAGAGAGAGAGAGAGAGAGAGAGAGAGAGAGAGTGTGTGTGTAAAAAGAATAAAAAAGTAAAGATATTTCAGAGTGGACAAGCAAACGTAACACAAACTGGGAGGGAAAATGTATATAAATCTAAGCTGCAATTTGTCTAGCTTAAAATTCTGCTTCGAACGATTTGTGGCTCACTCGTCCAAATTGCTGTTTTTTTTTTTTCCTCCATGTTTTTTTTTTTTTATCTCTGCCTTTTACTCATCGCAACACGGCACGACCTCACTTCGCATACGATTTCGAAAACTACTCGCTATATTTAGACAAGAGGTGGCTGACCTGAAGCAGCGGCAAAAATAACTAAATTAAACTTGAACATGAAGGAAAAAAAAAATATATCAACGTTTTATAAAATGTTATGAGAGTTAGCCATGACAGCCTGACGAAAATGCTGGGATGAGAGAAAACATGTAGTGTGAGAACTCCATGACAACGTTACAAACACCAGTTAAGTCCAAGTGCATCAGCTGTCCAACACTGTCAGCCATTCAAACAATATGAAATGTAACAGCAAGAGAAAATGCTAAAATGAAATAAGTATCTTGGCATCCACACCTCTCTCTTTCTCTCTCTCTCTCTCTCTCTCTCTCTCTCTCTCTCTCTCTCTGCAATTTGCGCTTATGCAATAAAAATCTCTTAAATTAAGGGAATTCATGAGAGTTTTTCAGTCAGTGCAAAACGGCGCCGCTTGCCCTCGTTACACCTGCCTCGCCACGCGCCACACACCTGTTTTTACCACACACACCGCACCTGGGCTCACCACACACCTTTCCCTATTACGTGCTCTCCACACCACACATGTTTTTTCACCATCAAACACCTCCCTTTCCTGCCCACTTTTTTTTCTACTGTCTGTATTACCTTACCACGCATTTTGATAGTTATTCTTTCTTCCTTCATGCCTCTTGTGTCTCTCATGTCACAACTTTTCATGTTTGTACTGGTAGAGAGTCCTCAGTTGTAATTTTCATTTACACACCTGACCTGAAAAGTACTTCCATATTATTGTTATATCTATTTCTTACCAACCTTTCGTGGTTAAACATACAAGTATATTAGTGTCATTTTTCACTCAGTCCTTTAATATTATCCTTATTCTTTCTTCCCTACCTTTCCTACTTAAATCATAGATATTAAGTATATATGTGTCCTCTTTCATCCCAGAATATATCAATTACTCCCTTACCCTTCACAAATGAGAATCCTTCACACACCACGTTGTCACTCACCATGGAAGACACCATCGACACATCAGTCACTTCCCACAAGTCACCACACAACACACTACCTCAAATAACCACCTCCACCACACTCACCGTAAAAGCTTCTTACATACCACATCACTCACCATACAGAATAAAAAAAATATATATCCAGCACAGAATATACATCACACCGTGGTTCAGTGGAACCATGCGTGCTTTGGGATCCTAGAGGTCTCCAAGCGCACGGGTTCGAATCCTGTCCACGGTCTGAGTGCAGGTTGGGTTTCCTCACTCGGAGCAACGGTTTCCTAGCGGGTGGGCTTTAAGATAGGAGGTACCCTAAAAAGTATCCCCTTTAGCCCATAAATTTCCGTGAAAAGCCCACATGGTATAAAAAAAAAACGACAGTCAACACATCAGAACATCATACACAGTCCATCCTTCCTCGTCACACTCACTCTAACACATACGACACACTATACAAAGAAAACACTACGCATTATTCCCACCAGACTTCACACTTACCACACCAGCCCCTCTTCTCTTCCACAGAGGACGTGTAATTTTAAAACACAATAACTGTCCATAAGAAAATATATATATCTCCTTTCTCTATAATATCTCGCGAGGAGCAGCCTCAGCAAGTTGATGAAGCGACGAAGATGGTTTTGGATGATAGCCGGGAGGATGAGAGAGGAGAGGCGAAGAGGAGGAAGAGGAGGAGGAGGAGGAGGAGGAGGAGGAGGAGGAGAGGTTCTGATGTGGTCTTTGTGGAGAGCTGATTGTGAGCGATACGGCGAAGAAGGATGTTCTGTCGTTTGAGTTTTTTCTTCCTTTTCTTCCTTTTTTTTTTGTAAGTGGTGAAAGAAAACGGGAAGATGATGCTACATGGTCACTGAAAGGAGAGGAAGCAACACCCCTGTCGCCAAGTGTTTGAAGATGACGATAAAGAGAGAAAGAAAGATTAAAGTCTGTCTTACTCTCTTTCATTTGATGTTTTTTTTTCTTTATTATTATTGTCCATATGTTTAAAGCCATGTTTCTCTCTCTCTCTCACTCTCTCTCTCTCTCTCTCTCTCTCTCTCTCTCTCTCTCTCTCTCTCTCTCTCTCCTGGGTGTGTGTGTAATCTTTCTTTCTCCTCGGTGGAAGGCAAGGGAGGAGAGTTGAGAAGTTGAGGGAAGAAAGAATATGTGGGAAGAAAAACACTGCCGGGGGTTTGGATGTCATTAAGAAGTTTCATCGAGTTACCGGCAGGAGAGGCTAGAAGCAGACCGTTCCTCAACCCCCTCTCCCTCGGCCTCCTCTGTCAATGATAACAGAGGAAGACGTGGCCAAAATAATATGACCTCGAGGCGAAAATGTTGCAGGAATGAGAAGCAAATGAAATGGGAGAGTAAAATCCAGCGCAAGGAATTAATATCGTTGAACTATGTAACCTTTGAAGCGACGCAGTAGTGGCCGTGATGGAGAGAAGCAGTTGTGTGGCGAGGAGAAGGAATTTACAAACAATATGTATTTAACAGACTGAGGAAAATTGCATATGGTTTTTAAGGACGTTTTCATGATTCAAATGATTAACTAACAAGTATTCTGCATCATCAATACGAAGCACCATTAAGAACCTATTAAGAACATATTACTCTATGGCCGTTAAGATTACTCCTAATGAGGGAACAGGGCTTGAAAATACAGACCTTGATCTCTTAGTCGAGTGAGTCACTGCGTAGGTATGTCTGATGGTTATTAAATAAACTCGAAGATCAGGGTGCCGCTAGGAGAATGTAGAAACTCGTACTCCTTGCCCTGCCCTCTCTAAGAAAACATGCAATTTAGTTATAAAGGTCTTGCTGCCCGAGTGAGGCTGACCGTGTGCTGGCGGGCGGTGGGAAGGAATGGGTTTTGCGCTGTCCGGCAATTTGTGGCGAGATGCGGCTAAAAACGGGGCCTGGTGAAGTAGATTTAAGGTGTGTGGTTTTTGTCTGGGGGTTGAAGGAGGGGCTGGATCGGAGCATCTGGTGGCAGTGGTGGGAGTGGTGGGGTGGGAGGAGGTCATGGTTGGGGGACCAGAGGGTAGGGATGAAGAATTTCGGGTAAGGGATGGATGGCTGGTGAGGGTACAGGGCAAGGATGGGTGTCAGGGTGGAGGGGCACGGGGGCTGCAATACTGTGCTGAGGTGAGGTGGAGAGATTCGCTGAGCCACCAGATCAATACCTGCAGGAGCACCAGATTTATTTCCCAACCTCTCCTCCTCAGCGAAGTGAAGGAATAGCTGCGTGTCTGCGAGAGGGAGGAAGGGAGCAAAGGAGAGGAGGAGGCATGTGGAGGGCAGCAGGTCTTGTTAGTGATATAAAGTCGAGGAGGACAAGAGTCGCTAATGTGCGTCAGTCGAAGCTTTCCGGGCAGAATGACACTTTGAATGCAACATCATGAGGACTACCGCGCGGCGTCCCGCTGGCGGCACAAAAGCTGCTCCCTCCTGAGCCGTGATTCTATTAATTGAAAGCCTCTTTTTATTCCTTTTTCATAAATGTCATATATGACTTCATGTGAACTGCCAAAACTGGATTCACTAAAGATTTAAATTTTATTTTATATGGCAATTTGTACAGTCCCGTGTGGTCTAGTGGTTAGGATACCTGGCTTTCACCCAGGAGGCCCGGGTTCGATTCCCGGCACGGGAACACTAGATTTTTCTTTGCAGGTTGACAGCAATATTGAGCAACATCGTTCTAACACTGGAGTATAACCATTAAACGCTCAGCGGGGTGCAGGGAGGGTGAGACCTGGCGTGGAAAATTTATCGGAAGGAGTGTGGTGGAAGGCTGCCTGGTGTTCCGCCACCACCACCGTTACCATCACCATGAAGCCTGCCTCCAGCCCAGGTAAACCTTTTCCCTTCCTGCCGCCAGGTTCATCTCGCGACCCTGCTAGCTAATCTTGCCCAACTTAGTAAGGCCCTTAGCCCACTGTGGCCGTGGTGGGTGCTGACCATTAATCACGAGTATGTGGATGGGAGAAGGGGAGAGAACCGAACCCCACTCCCTTGCACCTCCTCCTTTCTCGCCAGCATTTCCACTTTCAGAAAAGAACGACAAAAACACGGCATTCAGCGTGTTTCTCTGAGGTTTTCGTCTTGCCCTCTATTACAAGCTGTGATCAAATGTGGTGGCAGGGAAGGAATGAATGGAGGGAAAGAGGAGGGAGGGAGGGGATGAGAGAGACCGGAAGGCAATAAGGCTCTAGTAGTGTCGGGGTGTGACTGATGGAATACTGTGGAGGCACTGACCGAGTAATCTTAGTAATGGTGTTTTGAGTTTGTGACGGGACTTCTTTCGTGTGTGTGTGTGTGTGTGTGTGTGTGTGTGTGTGTGTGTGTGTGTGTGTGTGTGTGTGTATGCAAAGATGAAAGTGAGTAGATAGATCGGTGATTTTGTGTTGCTATTTTAATATTCAGAGTGATATGCATCTTTGAAATTGTATAGGATTTTTGTATAGGAGTTTTGAAAAGGATACTGCCTATGAGTAGAAACACACACACACACACACACACACACACACACACACACACACACACACACACACACACACACACACACACACACACACACACACACACACACACACACACGCATACAAATTTATGTGTGTTTGTTTACGTAGCACCTAATCGAGTCTTCCAATATTCCGGTATGACTTGTTAAATGTTACTCTATTCTTCCTTCACGTCGCCACATGCTTCCCTCTACCACCACCTTGTCCTACACTCAAAGACTACTCATTCCTCGCCGCGGCAGTCACGCTCCCCAGGGAACAGTTAGGAGCAGACTGGAAATAGGAGGAAAAGTCACATGGTTACCATGAGTGTCTTGGAGGGAAAAAATTCATAATTCATTTTACGTTATTTTCATTGCATAAAATTAAGTCCTTGCAAATTAGATGGCGCTGCCTGTGGTTATTAAGTATAAAGAATGATGTTCTGTGTTTTTGGGGAATAATTACATTAGCAAATAATCACTTGCGCACTTATATCGTATCGTATCATTTTTTTTTTCTTGTGTGTGTTTATATTTGTTCATGAAAATTGAATTTTACTTTAACTCTCTTAACTTGCAGCGAGACAGGTAGGTGGAGGTGTGGGTAGGATGGTTTGGGGAGGGCGTCCTTTGGCGAAGTGCAGGAATATCGTGGTGTTCGTTCCTGTATCTGTGGAACTATTTTAAGGGCATGTAGATGACCTTGTTCTACTTTTTGTATTATGGTGTGAGTGATCATCCTTTGCAGCAGAATCAGTCTGTGCTATTTCCTTCCCTACCTCGGGAGTGCTTCTCCCCGCATCCAGCTGTCCTTCATTCTGTGAAACTCGTATTTCAGCGTGAAATATGCTCTAGAAAGAGAATATGGACGTTTCAATTCCAGGAATGACGACCATCCATTATGTGTTTGCCCTTTTAACCTCAACGTGGGAATTGTTTTTTTTTTCATTATCACTCATTGAATTATCTATCTATTTGTTCAAAGCTTGCCCAAAAAGTTAAAAGTATTGGGACAAAATCCATATTTTTTAAGTTATTTCGGAAAGTGTGAAGTTGGAAAGTGCTGGAAAGTGTAAGGACGTGATGCTTCGAAGGTCAACTCCGGAGGAACTCTACAAAAGCAGCAACAGTAGCAGCAGTCCCTTCCCACACGATAAGTACCGAAGTGGTGGTGTGCATCCATCAGGTGATCGTAAACAGTCACAACAAGAAAGAAGCTTTTAAGAAGCCTCTAAAGTTGTGTTGAAAGAATCCTGTGCTTGATTCCGTGAATACTTTTCTGATGCCGAACTGCAAGTAACTTGAAAGAAACGGGAAGGTAATGTTCCAAGAAAATATTTGATGTTTCTTTTCGAAAGTGTCTACGCTGCTTAGATGAAAAAGAACAGGATCGGGGCCATATGTAACTCCTGGATTTTACTCACCATTCGTTGGAAGGATCGGTCATATCACGAGCACCTTTCCCTTTTTACTTCTTGAACGCCATAACGCGCCTCACAACCAAAAGAGGTTCGCCGAGAGAACAGACAGACTGGCAGTTACCACCGTGTCTCGGGAGTACCGAGCGAGCCTCTTCCTGCTGGCGGCTTTGTCTTGATAGTTCTTGACATTCCCGTGACTCTGAGAGACGGCGCATCATTTACTCTGATGACGCTTTTTAGACCATTTGCAATCATACTTTTTTAGTGAAGCTTTTAGCACGACAATTAGTCAAAATATTGCGATGTGCATTTAGTACTTTGTAGATATATGGGCGCACCTTTTTCCTCTGCTCGGGTTAGAGAGGTGGGTGTCAGTAATGGCACAAACATTATACAGAGTAACCTGTGCTTCATGTTTTTTTATATGTGTGTAGTATACCACTGCTCCCCAGGATAGCCTACAGTACGAAGCGACGGCACGTAAACACTCATTGGAGCGTGTCAATCAAAATGGTAAAAATCACGAGGGAAAATGCTTTGAAAAGTAAACGACCGTGAATGGTAACCGTTGCGAGGGGAAGATCAGCGGGGCCTCATCATCAGCGGCGCTACGGGTACTAAAGATCCAGGACTCTTTCTCTTTCCTTTCAGACCCAAGGATAGCCAGTCCGCGTGCCTGGTTCTGCAGTGTGCGTGAAGGCGGGCGGCGGTCGTTGTTCTTCGCTTCTCCTCCTTCTGCCCTGCGAGAGTAAAGCTATAAATTTGCTTGAATAATTCTTGGCGGAGGGTGGTCGCGGCCTGAAGACTAGTGGTACAATGGGGAGACATTAGGGCGCTGCTTGTGGCGGTGTGTTGTTTTCGCTTTGTCTTGAGAGGGAGAGCTGCGGCACTCCCAGGACCTTCGCGCACTTGTTAACCTTCTAAAAGATCATTTACTTTAGTTTTCTACCGCAAGTTTGGGTATCTAAAGCCAGGAGAGCGTATAATTGTGCATTAATACTTTTCCACTAAATGTTTGTTGCCCAGGCAAAACACGATTCTTGCCATATGCCGGGAAGAATTTCGTTTTATGCAATTGATTAAAAATGTGGATTAAAATTTGCTCCTGAAACATTCATGAAAATGTATTAGTGATTGTTGTGTGTGTGTAATTCACCTCAGTTGTCTGCTGGTCACCCAGCCAGTCTTCCCCATTACGGAGCGAGCTCAGAGCTGATAGACCGATCTTCGGGTAGGACTGAAACCACAACATACTCCACACACCGGGAAAGCGAGGCCACAACCCCTCGAGTTACATCCCGTACCTATTTACTGCTAGGTGAACAGGGGCCACACATTAAGAGGCTTGACCATTTGCCTCGCCGCTTCCGGGACTCGAACCCGGCCCTCTCGATTGTGAGTCAAGTGTGCTAATCATTACACTACGCGGTGTGTGTGTGTGTGTGTGTGTGTGTGTGTGTGTGTGTGTGTGTGTGTGTTGGAGCGCGGGCGTGCCCAGGTGCTTCCCGGTGAATGTGTGTGCGTGCTTTAAGCGATGATACCTGAAACTAAGTTTGCATTCGCGCCAGTCATGAACGAATGCTGCAATGTTGAAACTTAATTTCGTCCAAAGGCAAATGAACTAATTCGCTTAAATGCTAATGGTAAATTGCCATTATTTCAGTGTTGACGCCTCTCTCTGTTCATGTCGTTTTTCCTCGGTAAATGATTACTATGCAAATTTTCTGCTTCTTTCATATTCACATGTGAATTACGCTATGGGTGGTATTTTGCTCCTCTATCACCTGCATCGCCTTTTGCAG
>NC_059273.1:14885589-14908089 GCF_017591435.1 Portunus trituberculatus
CCTTTTTCTCGTGTCCTAATCCATTTCTCTTTAGCGTGTCTGGTTCCCTCTGCCCCCGGTGTTAGGTTTGGGGGTCGCTACTTTTTCCGTGTTTCACTAATGCAAACACTGAAGGAGGGACGCTGATGTTTCCGAGCGAGAGATCAAGTTTCCGTCCCAGTTGCCTTTCTCGTTTGAAGCCGAAGGAAGGTTTGGAGTATAAATCAATCCCAAAACAGACTCCAGACTTGTCCTGTGATGCTCTCTATCATCAGAGGCATGAGTGAACAGCGGCTGGCAGAGATTCAAGTGCCTCGCTTTGTATATTTCGATTACTACCCTGACTCGATTCCACTGGGCCTTTGTGTATTTTGTACCGTATTTATTGGTCTTTACTCGTATCGTTGTTGATTTCTTCTTGCAGCTTTTTTTTTAACATTCATATATTTTTTTTCCATCACGTGCTGCTGTTCCCTAGTTTCATATATTCTTAGGCCGGTGTCACACTATGCGGCGGCGCCGCTGCGACGGAAACGCATGCGGCGCCGCACGTGGTGATATCACACACAAACCAATGAGAGGTGTAACACTAATGCGGCGCTGCCGTTTCCGCCGCACTGTGCCGCAGCATGCTGCGTCAGCGCCGCACCGCCGCATCCGACCGAGTGTCGTGGGAAATCACACATAGTTCTATGCATGTGGTCACACCAGACGGCCGCGCCACATCCGGCGCTCCGTTGTTACAAGATGTTTGACACTGATTTATTTATTCAGTGTATTCACGCAAGGCCAACTCAAATTCTTGTCAATCATGGCACCATAGATACCCAACTCATGTCTTCACAGGGCTTTCAAGTATTTGACGTAGTGTCTCCTCATTCTCCTTACTAAACACCTATACTTGCTTTGATTATGTAGATTTGTAGTGTTTGTTGGACTATTAGATGATTATACCTGGTGTATTACACCCTTTTGAACCATGCTTGGTTCGTCCATGCTCGTTTCGAGCACGTGTTCAGGTTTTTCCTACCTTACAACTTACCTGCCGTCAGGCGAGAGGTCACTGCCTGCCTGACCACAGTGAAACTAGACCTCCCTCAGTTCTGGTTCGCCGTCTATCCTACCTACTTCTGGAATTTGGGTGAGCATTTCTACTTTGCATTTATAGTGTTCTGAATATCGTTTTTACTTGTATCATTGTGGGTAATTGTATATGACTTTAGTGATATTGTGATATTCCTTGTACTTACTGTGTTATGATACGTCACTGTGTTACACATCGTTTATTAGTTTAGTTATTGCGTGCATTTGTCTAGGTATAACTGTTGGTGTTGTGTTTGTTGTTGTTTGTGTTGGATTTATTATACTTAACTTAATCTTTGGTATGGACTGTTAATGTTTAGTTTCTTATGTTAGAACATCTTATTTATATATGACCTGATTTACAGGCCTCTGGTCGTATTCATGAAATACAGTTTTGGACTGCACACGGCTTCGTTTCCCTCTGCATCCCTTATCACTTCCCAACAGATTTTTTTAAATACAAGGAATATTTTATTTGTACATTTGATTATTTCTTGCATTTGGAAATGAATATTATAATATATTGTAGTTACCGTATTACATCCCCATGTTTTTCAGTCTGAATATAGTCACTGTTTTTTTTTTTTTTTACTCATCGTAGTGTAATTGTTAGTCTTTCTTCTGGAGATAATGATCTTCGAAACTTTGTATTTTGCTTGGAGATATGAGGCCTCAGCACTTCCAGCAGCTCATCGAAAGAAGGTTTGGAAATTCTGTAATACTCACAAAAATCTTTCATCATATTTGCGTATATTCTCATAAAACTTTTCAAAACTTTTACTTGTTTCTCGTTCAGCGTTAAATGGGTGAACCCAGTGTTTACGACGAGTTGGCTCTTTCAGTAAGCCTTCTGCTTCTGATGCACAAATAACTTTTAGTTTTGACAACATGATAGTCAACCTCTCTACTCTGGCTTCTGGGGATACTGAACGACTTCGCCGCTTATGTGTGACAGGATGCAGGCAGTGCGGCGGCGCCGCATGCGTTTCCGTCGCAGCGGCGCCGCCGCATAGTGTGACATCGGCCTTGCATAGTTATTTACGGTATTTACTAGAGTTTATGAGCATAAAATCGTGCAAGAATTTCGCTTACAGGGTTCGAGAGAAGAGAGACGCTTGGGAAAAAAAAAAGGAAAAAGCGCACCTCCCTGGTCAAAGGTAAGCACATTGTCTGGGGTCGCCACTCGCTTCCACTTCACGTAAAATGACCTACAATTTAGCTCAGCGTTGCGTGTCGCCATCTGTCTCCCAGCCTCACTAGCGGAACGCCTGTAAACAAATACGTTCATAAGCTTTGTCTGTGACATGTTTCAAACTCTGGACCGGGGTAATTAATGCAAATTACGTGAGTTATTACGCATGACGTGAGACTGATGTTGAATTATATGCGTCCCTTCACGATTTATTTTGAAAAGCTTTGTGTTGACAGTGGTCGCGTGCGTGGCGGTGGAAGAGGCAGAGGCGGCAGCAGAGGTGTTTAGCGGCGTGTTTCATGGCGAGGTGAAGGTCTCTCGGCCAGGAAGGGATTGGAAGTCGTAGCACCAAGGAGAGATGATGGTGACACTGCTGAAGTATATTTATAGAAGCATAAGAAGGAATGAAAGTGTCAGGTGAGAAGAACCTGGCGAAGTGCTGGATCTTATTTCATGTTACTCGCCCTGACACGCTGCCTTTATTCTGCGTCTCGCCGGTCCGCTTTGAAAAACTGTCAACCTTCATACCTGTTATCATTTTTTTTTATATCTAGGCACCTCCGGCGCCACACTATATTATTTTGTAGTGACACGCAGGACAAGCTCAGTCAAGGCCGCGGCACTAGAAAAATTTAACTTATTCTTCCCTGTATTTTCTTTTAAATCTATTCTATTCAGTTGTTTGATTCTCAAAAGCCTCCATATGTTTTGTTTTTGTGTTTTTATTTCCTCAGTGAAAAGTTTTAGCTTTTTTTGTACACATTTGTTTTTCAATAACGGCAGCTAATTGGAAAGTGTCTGATATAAAATAAAGTAATAATAGCGGTAAAGTGTGAACAATATGGCGGCGCAGAGAGTTTTTCTCACTATTTTGTTTTGCAGGATATATGTGTTTTTTTATTATGAAGGCATCTCGTGGAAGGGACGGCGGCCGGGGCCATCACGACGCTTCTCTTCTGTTTTCGAAATATAATGCAACATCGAAACCACTTGAGAATCAATTTCCTTTGATTTCCATGTGAAAAGTTCAATTTCCGTAATTTGAAATGCGAGGCTGGAGAGGAAGGGAAGTTCAGGAAGGAATCCATCATTGCCACTCAACTCTGCTGTCCTGGAGGAGTGTGTTCCAGCCGCCGCCGCCGCCGCCATCTCCCTAGGGCCAGTGTGTCATATAAAGGAAAAAAAAAAATGTCCGGGTCATTCCACTTTTAATATATGTGTAGTGATAATACAAAAATAATAAAATGAAATAACAGAATCTATATTTGCATTTATTACTTTTTTATTTCGTTTTATAGGAAAAGCATAAACAGGTTGGCAGCTTATCTCGATAGCGTATGTTGTATAAAATGCGTGAAATTAAATAACGGTGTTGTACTCGTATGGAAAATTAAAAAAAGGCTACAGTTGTTACTATTAATATAAAACTTTACAGATTGAAGGTTAACACTCACTAATACTCTTTAAAGCAGATATTAATGCAGAAAAAATATCACAGAGCAACAACTGAACGTGCATGAAATTCGTTAATATTCAATTTACACCCGACTAATAATCTACAGGTGCACGGGGCCCTGTATTGCTGTGGTGCTGTGGTGTTGCGGTACTGTGGTCCTGCCCTCGTTGGCGTCTTCGTGTTTGCAATTACCCCCTTCATGGCTTATTCTCATTCTTCTTGTTTCTTTGCTACTATGCTTTTTCTTACCTCCTCCTCCCTCCTCCCTTCTCCTTTCTCCCTGCTCCTTTCTATTCTCCCTCTCCCACTTAATCCTCCTCCTATATTTAGTACTTTGCTATATTCTTTGTTTTCATTTCTGCTTTCGTCTTCCTCCTCCTTCCTTCTTTTTAGTTTTTCCTTTTCCTCTTTTTTTTCTTTTCCTACTTCTCTTCTTCCTTCTGTTACTCTTCCTTCTCCTTCTCCTTCGTCTTCTCTGTCTTTGTTCCTCCTTAATTCTCTCATATCGTTGTATTTCTCCTTTCCCTCCTTCTCTTTCTCTTCCTCTTTCTCATCCTTCCCCTGTGCCTCCTCCTCTTGCTCCTGCTTCTGCTCCTCCTCTTTACCTTTGACTCTGAGGACCTCACAAAGGCTGCCAGAAAGGGAGAGTTTCATACATGCATTTAATTTGAATGATTCCATGGCTGCTCTCTGAGGGGTTGCGAATTAAAGGTGCTCCTGGAGGACGGCGAGACGTGGTTCTGGAGAGAGGAGAGGAAATTATTAAACAGACGAGATGAACGAGACGACAAGGGAACCGGTAGAGAGACAGAAAGGGAGAAAAGGAGAGAGAGAGAGAGAGGGTCAGGCTTTTCAATCTCTGATTTGCTTGGATGCGTCTTGTCCAACACTCCTTTTTGCTCTTCTTACTTTAAAGTCGGCGAGGGAGCGAGCCTTGCCTGGACATGCGGCACGTACACTTCCTTGGCGCACTTGAGACACGAGGCAACAGATGCTTTTGAAACCCGAGAGGCGAAGGACGGGAAAGACTTACAAAGACTCACCAACGATGCGAGGTTTATTGGCATCCACGTAAACAAATACAAGAGGCTGGGAGAGTGCAGGAGGAGGAAGGAAGGAATTGAGAGAGAGAGAGAGAGAGAGAGAGAGAGAGAGAGAGAGAGAGAGAGAGAGAGAGAGAGAGAGAGAGGTGACATAATACACTCTGCATATTTTCGGAGTTCGTCATTTGAGGCCCGAGTGTGTACGGAGCGTGAGATAAATCCTGCATAATGAGACTGCATAATGACCTCAATGATTAATGCCGCGGGACACGTCTAGCTATGGGCCGCTCCCGCGTGTCTCTTTAACATTAATAAGTCTTGGCCACAGAGAGAAAGAGAGAGAGAGAGAGAGAGAGAGAGAGAACATTGAACACTGAACATTTATTATAGCTCACAAGTTATAGAAATGTGACATATATGTATAGAAATAGAACATTTGGCAATATCTTAATGGCTAGCCTATTTGTAAGCAAAGCTTTTAAGGCATGTAGAAGATAATCCATGAATATTGATAAGTACACAATAGTATATAAAATGTATATGTAAAGATGTTGGGATTACATATAAATGATATTAGAATAATAAAATGAAAATAGAATGAAAATAATGTGATAATAATAATAATAATGGTAATAATAATAATAATAATAATAATAATAATAATAAATACAATAATAGTAATAATAATAATGATAATAATAATAATAATAATAATGATAATAAAATCAATGATAACACTAATAACAACATCAATAAGAATAGTAAAAAAATAATAACAACAGTATTAATGATAACAGTAATAAAAAAATAATAATAATAATAATAATAATAATAATAATAATAGAGAATAAAATCAATAATAACACTAATAACAACATAATAAGAGAGAGAGAGAGAGAGAGAGAGAGAGAGAGAGAGAGAGAGAGAGAGAGAGAGAGAGAGAGAGAGAGAGAGAGAGAGAGAGAGAGAGAGATTGTTAGAATGAAATAAAAATCTTCCTTGTTTTAATTCTTCTTTGACTTGATTCTTGTCATAGATCCCTTGACTTTCCCTTCTCTTGTGTTCTTTTTATTATTTCCATCTCTTTCTTTGCTTCTCTCGTGACAGTTCTTGTTATTTTTTTCAGCATTCAATTTAATTTCCTCTTCACAAATCCCTTGCATTTTTTTTATTTATTTATCTTCCTCCCCTTCCCTCCCATTTTCTTACCTTCCTTCTCTTCTTACGCTTCTCTTCCTCTCCCTTTCCCTCCTTTCCCTTCCTTTGCCTCCTTCTCCCTCTGTCACGCACCCACCACACAGACACAAGCGTTGGGTGGTGTCTCGCTCCTGCCCACACACTCCCACACGTTTCATTGTCTCTATCTTTCTGTATTAAGTATGCTTGCTTGCGTGTGTTCTCTCTCTCTCTCTCTCTCTCTCTCTCTCTCTCTCTCTCTCTCTCTCTCTCTCTCTCTCTCTCTACAACAGAACACGTGCACTAATCACTCGCCACACTCACGTAATCTCTTCGCTGTTTTGCTTTACATTTAACTCTCCGTGTTTGCAGAGCGTCACGCTAGGGGGCACCACTAGCAAGCGTCTGCCACCACCCCGAGGCCGCGCTCTCCCCACAACTCCCACTGCTTCTAACTGGCTATTATTATGTGATTAACCCAACCCTCACCACGCCAGCCACACGCGGACAGGCTCAGACAGGAACCCTAGGAGGCGCTGCATCGAGGCTGACACAGGGAGTAAACAAAGGGAGTGGGAAGGGAGGGAAGATAAAGAAGGAATAGTGAGTAATTGAGAGGGAGAAGAGAGGAGAGTGAGGCAGTGAGGGAGGGTTGAATTAATGGTGTAAGTGTAGGTGTTCTCAGCGCACAGGGCAAAATGCGCAGGAAAATGATAAATGTTAAAGACGCCGCTGCCCTCATTTGTCTCGTGACGCGGAGCTCGTTTAGCCGCCTTGAATTCTAAGAAAATAATGACGCTCGTATTTTAGTCACGATTTAACGCAGTTGACCTAGACTCCCTCGGTTCTACTTTTCTTTTAAACACACACACACACACACACACACACACACACACACACACACACACACACACACACACACACACACACACACACACACACACACACACACACACACACACACACACACACACACACACATACACACACAGCCTTCAATCACTCACATAAAGTCTGCATGACAGGAAAGTAAGGACAAGAAAATGAAAAAAGTAAGCAGGAGGAGGAGGACAAGAAGGGGGAGGAAGAGGAAGAGGCAGAAGAAGAAAAGTGCGAGAATGTTAGGGACCCAGATCATGTCACACGAACACGGACCGACAAGTTTATCCGCCCACCAACTTCCCTCCCGGCACTCCACACTCGCTTCGGGAATCCAGAGAACATTTCGCTGTTAATACTCGGCGTGAGATGGAGCTGTGCATACCGAGGCAGCTTAGCGGGGTTCGCCTTGCATTAACTTACATTCAGGGCGCGATGAGTGAATGCCACATGAGCACCGGAGTACTGAAAGCCACAATCTCAGTAGGGCGGCGGCAGGCAGCGTGTCCCGTGTCTGGTTTCTATTTGGCGAATGAACGAAGTAGAAGAATTCTAGCAAGACGTGTAGCAAAGCGCTTTCAGTCACGCGAGCTGAACAGTCAACGAAAGAGAGAGAGAGAGAGAGAGAGAGAGAGAGAGAGAGAGAGAGAGAGAGTAGTGGGTTGTTCATTTCGTTAAGTGACTTTAACAGACTACGCCGTGCCTCATGCTTCACGCCGCCTCTCTCTTCATTCGCTCCTCGTGACTGCCGCCCCTCCTCATCATTTATACTTTAATCTTCATTCTTTCTGTACCTGGCACCACCTGCAGCACTAATACCGAAAATGAAGTGTGGGATCTTCACGTGAATGTAACATAACCAATGACTATTTCAAAATGACATTAGTTTCTGATATTGAATTCCGTCTCTTAAATGTCAAACTTGCTATCTTCCTCTAAGTTTTTGGTTTTCTCTGTGTTTTGTGATGGCTTCCTTGAATGTCTTTGTTTCAAACAGTTGCAGTTGTATCAGGAGTGTTAACTATAATGCAGTCACTTAGCTTTATATTTGCTAGGAACATGCCAATGTGGATGACAAAGAGAACTGCAATGAGCAAGTCGGCAGATGCAAGACACACTGATTAGCAGGCAGTAGTGTAGAAAAAAAAAAGGATGAAACGTACGGATATTGGGCAAGATGTAAAATGTACACAGGGAGTTCGTTTTTGTTGGTACTGCTACTCGTATTTCTTATAAATACCAGCATTTTCAGCGAGTTTCTTCTTTATGTGTTTTCCCTTGACTGATGACAGTTACATGACAAAACAGCTTAGATTTTATATGATTTTTTCCTTGCAAAACCCGGTCACTTTAGTTAAGCGTGATGCTTGTTTATAGCTTTTTTCCATGACACAAGAGTAACACTATTTTGCACAAAGGCAGGTACGTCTTCTCTTCGGGTTCAAGGAAACTGCGGAATAGAAATTGGTGCCTGACTCTGATTGTTGGAGAAGAAGAACATTGAAAGAATCAGTCAATATTTCCATTACCAGCAATAGTACCAAACCACACAAAACATTTAACCCGTGCTAGTAGTAGTGGTAGTAGTAGTCGTAGTAATAGGTAGTGGTAGTAGTAGTAGTAGTAGTAGTAGTAGTAGTAGTAGTAGTAGTAGTAGTAGTAGTGTTGTTGTTGTAGTAGTAATAGTTTTAGTAGTCTTAGTAGTAGTAGTGATAGTTGTTATTGTTGGTGGTGTTTTTGTTGTTCTTGGCGAAATAAGTATCGGTAGAAAGGTTGAGGTTGTTTGCATCGTCTACATCGGTTGACTGCCTCGCTTCAGGAAGTCGGAGTCACAGTCACACTACAAGCACTTTCATCACGAGTAATAAGAACGTCTCTTTAAATTTCCCTTACTGGAAGCGGTGAAAAATATCGTGTCGTAACCTCATCGCCATTAAAGTAAAATGAAACCCAGAAAATCTTGCTGGTACACGTAGCTACCATTCCAAAAACACTGATATAGAAAAATGCATGAAAATGAAAGAAAAAAAAACAACTAGTGAACCATTTCGAAAGCATAAGAGAAAAGTAACTGAAATACATTCAAATTATCGCTTCATCACTCGGCTAATACCAGCTTACACATTTTTCCCTCCCTACATCAGTCTGCAGGCATGGCTAAAGAAAAAGTAAGGTAACGACCCGAGCCTCTAATGTGAGAAGCATCAATACCTGTGTTATGGAGACAGATGGGCCAGGCTGTGGATCACGTCAGAGTGTTTGTGTTCCTATTGATGTTGCTGCGAGGAACACTTGCCGTCATCCGTCTCACTCTGGATGCCGTTATGGTGCCTTTGTTTCATGACTTCCTGGAGCGGTAATGGTTGTGTATAAGTTGTGGTGGTGTTCATGGTTGTGGTGGTTATGGTGGCTTTATTTTTTATTAGCAGTGGTGGGGGTGATAGTGATAATTTTAGTAGTAGTAGTAGTAGTAGTAAAGTAATAGTAGTGATACTAGCTGTAATAGTAGTAAAGTAATATTAGTGATACTAGTTGTAATAGTAGTAGTAGTAGTAGTAGTAGTAGTAGTAGTAGTAGTAGTAATAGTAGTAATAGTAGTAGTAGTAGTAGTAGCTGCAGTTGTAATAGTAGTATGGGAGAGAATCAAGTAGTAGTAACTCAGTAGTAGAAAAGAAGCACCAGCCAAGGAGTCATGTCGTCGCATGGATGAGGTGCCGTCTTTCATTCTCCTCCTCAGATCAGCCCTCCTGTAGTAGTAGGCTACAGTGGTGGAGAGTGGCATAAGAGTAGATAGCAGTAGAGTGAATTTATAGTTTATATTATAGAGTATTAGATAGCAGCATTAGCGAGTTGGGGCTAATGACCTCCAAGTAGTAGTAGTAGTAGTAGTAGTAGCAGTAGTAGTAGTAGTAGTAGTAGTAGTAGTAGTAGTAGTAGTAGTAGTAGTAGTTGTAGTTGTAATAGTAGTAATAACAGTAGTAGTAGTAGCAGCAACAGCACCAGCATTAGTAGTAGTAGTAGTAGTAGTAGTAGAGCAGTCATACCAGTAATAATTAACAAAACAATATTCTTGCTTTATAAAAGTACTTCAACTTCGTGTATCGCATCGTCGAAAAGTATTGCATTAAACCAAAAGTTCCCGTCACTCTCCTGATGAACGGCGCCAGTAGCACCATAAAGTAATTACCAGCCATGACTTCGCCTCTTGTTGTCATTACCACCTCCATCACAATAGACTCTCAGACGCAAGGGAATTTCTAGTACATTAAAGCCATTTAGAGCTTATACATCCCTGTTCACTTTGTCTTGCTTATTGTGGTGCGGAATTCAAGAGATCTTTGTCATTTTTAAGGCTTCATTTGACTCGTAATAGTGTATGTTATGTATATATTCCTATATTTGTATGTATTTTTGTGTTTTTTGCGTATCTTACAGGACACACACACACACACACACACACACACACACACACACACACACACACACACACACACACACACACACACACACACACACACACACACATACATTTTACTTTGTATCTTGAATGAGATACGAAAGTTATCAGTTTTTATTCAAACCCCCAAAGACCTGACATAAGCAGCACGGATATAGAGTAACAGTAATAGTGAACAGTGACTATAAACCTTGGGCGTAGGATCAAAACATCGAGCCTGTTTTTTTTTTATGAATCACAGATCAAAGCACTTCAACACTTGTCTCACCACACTCCACTCAATGTTATCCTAACTCAACTTTGAACTAAGATCTGAGACATGGAGCGTGCTACAATAATAAACAGATCAAAACATTTCATTACTTGCTTTCTTACATTTACTAGCATTCTTTTTCATTAATATGCCACGGGTTACATTGATTTCATGTTCTAGATACTGTGGGAGGAATGGCTACGTCTTACAAATTCATGGAAGAGCAGAAATTCAATGAGAGCGTTCACGAGCAAAGAAGAGTCATATGTATAGAGATCGTGGTTATAGATAGCGAAGTGAATCCATTAGGGAGGCGAGGAGAAGAAGGCGCTTGTTGCATTTTGTTGCGTTTGATGATCCTTTGCAATCTTGTCTAATGTGATGTTTTGTCTGTCTTGATGTCTCTCTTCTGTGTCAGGGTCGCCGCATCGCCTTACCTAGAACGGCTAAGCACCACCGTCTTCCTTGTATCCATTTAATCAACAGTGTGTGTGTGTGTGTGTGTGAGCAGTAAATGAGTTTTTACTTGTTCTGGGTAAAATCACACACACACACACACACACACACACACACACACACACACACACACACACACACACACACACACACACACACTCGTGGCATCAACGGTCGCCATGTTGCATTATTCAGAGAGTAATTTCCTTCGTTGGCGACTCAATAATCAGAAGGGAAATTAGGTCTCTTGCTAATACACAGCATGAGTCTCACATCTTATCGGAACAAACTTACCTAATTTCGCCTCTCTCTCTCTCTCTCTCTCTCTCTCTCTCTCTCTCTCTCTCTCTCTCTCTCTCTCTCTCTCTCTCTCTCTCTCTCTCTCTCTCTCTCTCTCTCTCTCTCTCTCTCTCTCTCTCTCTCTCTCTCTCTCTCTCTCTCTCTCTCTCTCTCTCTCTCTCTCTCTCTCTCTCTCTCTCTCTCTCTCTCTCTCTCTCTCTCTCTCTCTCTCTCTCTCTCTCTCTCTCTCTCTCTCTCTCTCTCTCTCTCTCTCTCTCTCTCTCTCTCTCTCTCTCTCTCTCTCTCTCTCTCTCTCTCTCTCTCTCTCTCTCTCTCTCTCTCTCTCTCTCTCTCTCTCTCTCTCTCTCTCTCTCTCTCTCTCTCTCTCTCTCTCTCTCTCTCTCTCTCTCTCTCTCTCTCTCTCTCTCTCTCTCTCTCTCTCTCTCTCTCTCTCTCTCTCTCTCTCTCTCTCTCTCTCTCTCTCTCTCTCTCTCTCTCTCTCTCTCTCTCTCTCTCTCTCTCTCTCTCTCTCTCTCTCTCTCTCTCTCTCTCTCTCTCTCTCTCTCTCTCTCTCTCTCTCTCTCTCTCTCTCTCTCTCTCTCTCTCTCTCTCTCTCTCTCTCTCTCTCTCTCTCTCTCTCTCTCTCTCTCTCTCTCTCTCTCTCTCTCTCTCTCTCTCTCTCTCTCTCTCTCTCTCTCTCTCTCTCTCTCTCTCTCTCTCTCTCTCTCTCTCTCTCTCTCTCTCTCTCTCTCTCTCTCTCTCTCTCTCTCTCTCTCTCTCTCTCTCTCTCTCTCTCTCTCTCTCTCTCTCTCTCTCTCTCTCTCTTGGTTTCTTTTAATTTTCTATCGGTGATGTGGCTAAATGTATAGCGAGATTGTATTTTGCTCACCTTCAGTCAGAGAAACCTTACAACATGATGGAGTTTTTAGTCACTGGGTGGGATTCTTTGGTAGTAAACAGAGGTTCTTCTCACTACAGCTTCGTAGATAACAGATTTGTACCCCCTCTCAGAATTACAATAGATAAATGCTCGAGTTGAAAGGGTACGTGATGAAAAGGTTATATTTCTGTGTTTTCTTCTTAATTAGCTCATCACTAATAACAGGAGCAATACGACTCGTTATGAAGGGAGATTCTGTGTGTGTGTGTGTGTGTGTGTGTGTGTGTGTGTGTGTGTGTGTGTGTGTGTGTGTGTGTGTGTGTGTGTGTGTGTGTGTGTGTGTGTGTGTGTGTGTGTGTGTGTGTGTGTGTGTGTGTGTGTGTGTGTGTGTGTGTGTGTGTGTGTGTGTGTGTGTGTGTGATTTTTTTTCTCTTGGAATGGTCGGGGATTAGTAGTGCGTTGAGTGTTGTGATGCGCCTGTAAAACGTAGCCGTAGCAAGTAATCATTAATGGATGAGGTGATGGTGTTTTATTGAAAAAGTATATGTATCTTTCTTTGTGGGATAATTTTTTTTTTTTTTTTTTTTTTTTTTTACATTACAAGGGCACTGGCCAAGGGAAAACAAAGTGTTGGAAAAAAAAATCCCGCTGGTTGCCAGGCCCTGTTAAGAGGAAAGTAGGAGAAAGAAAAACAAAAAATCTAAAAGGAGGGTCCAGTTAACGTAAGAGGTGTCTTGACACTCCTCTTTTGAAAGAGTTTAAGTCATAGGCAGGTGGAAATACAGACACAGGTAGAGAGTTCCAGAGTTTACCAGTGTAGGGAATGAAGGAGTGAAGATACTGGTTAACTCTTGCATTAGGAAGATGGACAGAATAGGGATGAGAAGAAGTAGAGAGTCTTGTGCAGCGAGGCCGCAGGAGGGGAAGGCATGCAGTTAGCAAGTTCAGAAGAGCAGACAGCATGAAAACAGCGGTAGAAGACAGATAAAGATGCAACATTGCGGCGGTGACTTAAAGAATCAAGACAGTCAGTTAGAGGAGAAGAGTTGATAAGACGAAAAGCTTTAGATTCCACCTTGTTTAGTAAAGCTGTGTGTGGATCCCCCAGACATGAGAGCCATACTCCATACACGGGCGGATAAGGCCCTTGTACAGAGCAAGCAGCTGGGAGGGAGAGAAAATGGACGAAGACGCCATAGGACACCTAACTTCTTGGAAGCTGATTTAGCAAGAGTAGAGATGTGAAATTTCCAGTTTAGATTTTTAGTGAAGGATAGACCGAGTGTGTTTAATGTAGAGGAGAGGGAAGTTGAGTGTTATTGAAGAAGAGAGGATAGTTGTCTGGAAGGTTATGTCGAGTAGATAGTTGTAGAAATTGAGTTTTTGAGGCATTGAACAAAACCAGGTTTTCTCTGCCCCAATCAGAAACAAGTGAAAGATCAGAAGTTAGGCGTCCTATAGCATCTCGCCTTGAGTCATTTAATTGTTGTTGGGTTGGGCGTCTGTTGAACGCTGTTGAATAATGCAGGGTGGTATCATCAGCATAGGAGTGGATAGGGCATTGAGTCAGATTTAGGAGATCATTGATGAATAATAGAAAGAGAGTGGGTGATAGGACAGAACCCTGTGGAACACCACTGTTGATAGTTTTAGGGAAGAACAGTGACCGTCTACTACAGCAGCAATAGAACGATCGGAAAGGAAACTGGAGATGAAGGTACAGAGAGAAGGATAGAATCCGTAGGAGGGTAGTTTAGAAATTAAAGATTTGTGCCAGACTCTATCGAAGGCTTTCGATATGTCAAGGCCGACAGCAAAGGTTTCACCGAAGTCCCTAAAAGAGGATGACCAAGATTCAGTTAGGAAAGTAAGAAGATCACCAGTAGATCTGCCTTTACGGAAACCATACTGGCAATCAGAGAGAAGGTTGTGAGCTGATAGATGCCTCATTATCTTCCTATTAAGGATAGACTCAAAGGCTTTAGAAAGGCAGGAAATCAAAGCTATAGGGCGGTAGTTAGAAGGATTGGAGTGGTCACCTTTTTTAGGGACAGGTTGAATGTGAGCAAACTTCCAGCAAGAAGGATAAATAGAAGTAGAGAGACACAGATGAAAGAGTTTGACCAGGCAGTGAGCGAGTTCGGAAGCACAGTTTTTGAGAACAACAGGAGGGACTCCATCCGGACCGTAAGCCTTCCGAGAATCAAGGCCAGAGAGGGCCAGGAAAACGTCTTTATAAAGAATTTTAATTTTAGGGATGAAGTAGTCAGAGGGTGGAGTCTTCTTGTTGACTGGACACACATTTCTGGAGGTTAGCACACTTTGAGATAAATACTCCGTGTGTGTGTGTGTGTGTGTGTGTGTGTGTGTGTGTGTGTGTGTGTGTGTGTGTGTGTGTTAATTATTCATAAAAATAACGTAACATTGAAGTAATTGAATTTTTGTTGTTTTCTTGACTTTACTCTTTTTGCCTTCACGGAAAGGAATCGTTATTGAGATGGTAAACAAAAAAAAGAAAAGAAAACAGGCTTGGCTGCGCATGCCACAGTTTGCGTGGAGGCAGCAACAGCAACAGCAGTAGCAGGCGGGGGGCGTCTCACTTTTGTGTGAGGACGATGGGATTCCCTTTGAGCTGCTAATTAGTGAGTCCCGGGGTCACCTGTGGAACATTCCACGGTGAAATTTTTCCTTTGAATTTTCTTAACGCTCATGTTTGTTTAAGGAATGGAAAACTGTGGTATTCGGCGTGGGTAATGACTCACAGATGAAACATTCTCTTGCTGTGGTTGAAAATTGTTATGGAATGAGTTTGCATGAGTGAGTGTCTTTCCTTCGCCTGATCCTGTTGAAAGTCGCCCACAGATCGACTTTCCCCGTCCGCAGTCAATCTTCTTCCTTCAAAGCACAAATAAAGCCTGCACCACAAACATGCTTTTGAATCCCTGCATTATGCGATGAACATTTCAAGGAATTCATTATAGAAAATTGGTAAAACACGGGAAATTATGGCTGATAACATTACGCTGAGCTTTAGTCTTTAGTGCGTTATGTCAATGCAAAGACGAACGGGATGATCGCTGTAATAATACTGTACACTGATCACCTTTTTAGTCTTTAACTTATATTAATCACACAAAAGCGCCTGGAATACAAACATCTTCAAACATCAATGTGTTCTCAGTCTTTGTAAATCTTCATCGGTCTTAGTAGATAAGAAAATGAAAAGAAACACGACAAAACGAACATATATTCAAATGGTATAACGAGTGACCTAATTCTAGTGATAAATAGATCGTACTTTCTCGTGGAGGCCATAAAGCACCAATGTAACCTTATAGGCCGCACCTGCCTCCCTCTGCTGGCCATTCACTTATGTGGGCCACGAGTGAGAGAACCGTTTGATGTTTGCATAATCTCTCGTGACCGCAATATCCAATATGCTTAGGAGCCGCAATACTGCCGCTGATAAGCCTGCGTGTGTGAGCCTGTATTTACCTGTGGCTGTGAGTGACGTACACACTCGCGCACACACACACACACACACACACACACACACACACACACACACACACACACACACACACACACACACACACACACACACACACACACACACACACACACACACACACACACACACACACACACACACACACACACACACACACACACACACACACACACACACACACACACACACACACACACACACACACACACACATATTGCCTTTCACACCTCCATGAGCAGAAAAATTAACTGTACGAGATGCATATTCATTCATTTACCCCCCTACTCTCTCTCTCTCTCTCTCTCTCTCTCTCTCTCTCTCTCTCTCTCTCTCTCTCTCTCTGTACATATAGCTTTGCACAACAGTTTGATTTAAAGATAATAGCATTTAAACAAACTCCGGTATTGTAAGCTCACCTATCGATGGTCATGCATGCGAACGAGTGAAGGGAGAATGAAGCGAAGAGACACACGAGGAGACACGCAGGGAAGAGCTGGACGAGGGGCGGGTGCAAAACACGAGCCACGTACATGCGTGTGGGTACCAACACATGCTAGCTGCTTGGTAATTGCCTTCAACAAGCATAACTTTCATGGGCAGTAAGCGAACAGCAATGGGAGGAGCCTGCCCTACATGCACCACTACCACCACCTCTATCCCCATCCGCAAGGTCACGTCAGGCAGTGGTGTGGTGAGAAGGCGTTGCAGTGTTGCGTTGTGCTTTGTGGTAACCCTAAGGTGATGACAGACTGGACACGGCGGCTGGAAGGGGAGGCAGAAGCGGGAAGGTGGAGGAAATAAAGTATGAGAAATGATGTCCACCTTGGAGGGAGAAAGAAGAGGGGAGGTTTGGGGAATAAAGAAAGGAGGCGGAAATAGGCAAGAGAGAAGGAGAGAGAGAGAGAGAGAGAGAGAGAGAGAGAGAGAGAGAGAGAGAGAGAGAGAGAGAGAGAGAGAGAGAGAGAGAGAGAGAGAGAGAGAGAGAGAGAGAGAGAGAGAGAGAGAGAGAGAGAGAGAGAGAGAGAGAGAGAGAGAGAGAGAGAGAGAGAGAGAGAGAGAGAGAGAGAGAGAGAGAGAGAGAGAGAGAGAAGCAACGTGTGAATAAAAGAGCAAGCGAATTTGGAGTTGCAGGATGAACGAGTAAAGAAATGAAAGGTCGAGGGAGTGAATAATTGAGCAAGGGAGTGAGTGAATGAGTTGCTAAGCGAGTAGAGAAAAGTAATATGAGTCGGTGCAGTGAAGGGGAGACAGAAGTCGTTACCACACTCACGCGTCCAAGCCAACGAACATCATCAGCAGGAAACACAACAACACAGCACGGCCGATACACACTCATTACGCGGGACACACTCGGCTGCCGGCTAGGACGACTAATGCTACGTGACACTTAATCAGCCTCGCGTGACACAGGTGTTAGCTCCTACCTTTTGTCCCAGAGAGAGAGAGAGAGAGAGAGAGAGAGAGAGAGAGAGAGAGAGAGAGAGAGAGAGAGAGAGTGGAGGTGGTGTCATATATGTTCAAGTTATCTTCTACATTTTTATTTCTTCATCCCTCAAGACTCACCGCTAAGGCTTCCGTCGCTATCAATCGTTCGTGTGCTGCTGCTCCTCCGTCTCTAATGGCCTTCTTTTATCTTCAAAGAGTTTTTTTTTTCTTTTTCTCTGTGCCTGGTTTCCCTTGTGGCCAAAGAAAGTTCTCTCTCTCTCTCTCTCTCTCTCTCTCTCTCTCTCTCTCTCTGACATGAATCACAAAAATTGATCAAAATATAACCTGGCCTATGTTGTAAACTTGGTAGCTCAGTGTAATTATCGCGCGGTGCATTTTGATTCAGTTCTTTCTTGTAACATTCAGTGAATTCGTTAATCATTGAGTCATTCCGACACTCAGTCAGTCATTCAATCAGCCGGTCACTCAAGCAAGCAATCAATCAGATCTTTGTCTATAGGATTTCTTTCTTAGTGATGGAGTTAGTCATAGCGGGAACTAGTAAATATTCATTGCTGCAAGAAAAGAAAATGGAAATTCGCTCTAGAAATCAGTAATTTATCACAGTTTACATTGCCGATCAGGACATTTGTCTGTCTTTCGCTTATGCAGTTTTCAAATCAAATTAGTCTCTTCATGTAATTTGCGTGAATCACTTCGAAACGGTGATCAGGAATCGTGAAAGCAAGATGAGGAATGTGAACCTTAGCATTGTAAGTGTTCTTTATGTAGAATGACACCTGTTACTTGTGTGTTTCTTTATCACATGGACCACTAATCAGTCATTCTTGTGTTTCTTTATCACATGGACCACTAATCTATTATTTTTGTGTTTATTTATCACATGGACCACTAATCTATTATTTTTGTGTTTATTTATCACATGGACCACTAATCTGTTTGTTTTTGTGTTTCTTTATCACATGGACCACTAATCTATTATTTTTGTGTTTATTTATCACATGGACCACTAATCTGTTTGTTTTTGTGTTTCTTTATCACATGGACTACTAATCTGTTTGTTTTTGTGTTTCTTTATCACATGGACCACTAATCTGTTTGTTTTTGTGTTTCTTTATCACATGGACCACTAATCTGTTTGTTTTTGTGTTTCTTTATCACATGGACCACTAATATGTTTGTTTTTGTGTTTCTTTATCACATGGACCACTAATCTGTTTGTTTTTGTGTTTCTTTATCACATGGACCACTAATCTTACTCCTCATGATGTGGTGCTACACGAGAGTCATCATAGCTATCGTGAAATATACATGGGGGATGCAAACCTGCCCAAGAACACTAAGGTACAAAGAATAGCGAGTGAAGGGGAGCAAGTGGAAGGTGGAAAATATTCAGACTCTCTTTATATTATACACATCAACATCCAGTCTCGTTAATCATGACATTATTGCAGCATAAAGATCATAAGCATCATTTAATAAAAAGAAATCGAACTTTGCTCAAGGAAAACAAAGTGGAGGGGAGGAGAGCTGGGTGGAACCATGCGTGCTTTGGGGTCTGAATGGTCTCCAAGCGCACGGGTTCGAATCCTGTCCACGGTCCGAGTATAGGTTGGGCTTCCTCACTCGGGACAACGGTTTCTTAGCGGGTGGGCTTTCAGATAGGAGGTACCATGAAAAGTATCCCCTTTAGCCCATAAACTCCCGTGAAAAGCTCACATGGTATAAATAGAAAAAATAGAAAAAATCAAGTAAGTCAGCACGTCCACCGCTCCGACGCTGCATCATCCACCGGGTTTATTCATGTTTGCCTGATTGGTTTCTGCGATTGTTTTTCACAGACTCGGATTTAACTGGAAGGTTTATAATGGGGAGCTCAGCGCAATTAGGAATTCTTGCGTAATAGACGTGTTGTGTGTGCGATAATTCATCACAGCGAGCATGATACCTCTAAATATTTCGTCGGTAGAGAATACTAATACGCCATTAAGATCCATACCCTCCACTTGTTTGTTTTATTTTGACCAGTATTTAACTACCTACATGTAAAAAATATCAACAGCGAACATGATACTTCTGAAATATTTCGTCGATTGAGATCACTAATACTCCTGTAAGAATCTAACTCTGTACCTTTTTTGCTTTCTTTTGTACTGTAAAAAAAAAAAAAAAAAAACTAACGATATTTCTGTTTTACGTGAGATGAAATAAAACAAATTAAAAACGAGCATGATACCTTTAACCTCTTCAGTACTGGAACGCATTTTTACCTTGATTTTTGGGTGCAATTAGAAAATTTTATTTAAATTACGGAGAGTTATGGAGGTCAGGAGAGTAATGACCAGTCTTCACTATTTTAATCCCCCACATAGACATCTGAAAACAGAAGAAATACGAAAACAAGTCATGGTACTAAAGAGGTTAAAAATGTATCGTCTTGGGGATAATTAAGACACACATCCTGTACATTTTTCCCTTGTGTTGCAAAATTCATACCTGTGTTTGAACTTTACGTAGCATGAAAATATAAACAGCGATATAAAAAAAAAAAAAGTTAGACTGAAGAGTTCGAATCGGGTAATGTCAGGCGCGTGCTCATGAACATTTGGCCTTTATTTGCTTTTAAAATTATTGATTAGGCAGTTCTGACTCAAATCAGTGGTTATACTCCTCGCTCTGAATGGTTTGTATTTTTCAAGAGTCGCGCCTGATTTTGTGCTTTACTTGATAATCTCGTTTTAGGTTTATGGACTCCGTTTCGTTTATTTTCAATTTGAGTTTTATATATCGTTGATTAAGAGATGGATAGACAGAAATATAGGTAGGGGGATAAACAGACTTCCAGATAAATTACACACACACACACACACACACACACACACACACACACACACACACACACACACACACACACACAAGCGCCTGGAGTATAAATACCTTTAAACATCAGTGTGTTTTCAGTCTTTGTAGGTCTTCATTTACCTCACTAGATACATAAATGAAATTACACTGGACAATACACACACACACACACACACACACACACACACACACACACACTTTAATACCACATACTATACAGCAATGGGTCATGTCCGCTGCGAGTAAGCAAGATGATTTAGCAAAAAAACACATGCATTTCAGGGATCTTAGCGAGGCCATGGGTGCCTATCTATTTATCTCTGCTGTTCTGTAAACTTTGCTCCTCTGCGTCGCGGCCCGCTCGCCCATTAGCGCTAGCAGGCGGTGCTTTGCTGGGATATCCCGGATCTCTTTTTTTTTTTTTTAGGTTTTATCCCTCGGGACGCTCTCGTTGTCCACCGCAATTTCCTCAACACGGGGCCATCGTGAAAGAAACATGAGGTATTTCAAGCCACTGGAAAGAGTATGGAGGTTTGTTGAGGCTACCAACCACAACAAAATAAATATTTTCCATCCCTTTTCCAAACAAACAATAATTGGGATGAATAATTCTGACACTCCTTGTATATACATATCATTGTTATGTATTTCCAATAAGCTGCAACAGAGTAACCTTAGTATGTTTTGTGTATATTGCTGACTGTTGATTACCAGTGTCCGTTACTCCGTTAACACAATACACGTGCCTGAGTGTACACCTGAGGGCGATTAGAAGCAGCGCGATGCTCATCATGCCTAGAGAGAGAGAGAGAGAGAGAGAGAGAGAGAGAGAGAGAGAGAGAGAGAGAGAGAGAGAGAGAGAGAGAGAGAGAGAGACGGGAGTTTGGAGAAATTGCGCAATGTTCACGATTCCTGTAAACTATCTGGCAAGCGTGTCCAAAGTCGCAACACAAAGTTTGGACTCAAGTTAGGCAACATAAACATCATGCAGTGTATTGAGGCGCCCATATGCTGCCGTCACCGGCCGCCTGGCCCTCCTTGGCGGGCTGTGGCGAGCGTCGCGGCGGTGCCTTCCCGGCGCTGAAACTGCTAAATGAATCCACACATTGACTCTACTTTATATTGGAGACGTGCTGAGTTGGCTTAAGGGCATGCAGAAAGCGGCGTCAGGGGTGCGGCGTTCGGTGGTGTGGCGGCACTGTGGCGGCGGCTGTGTTCACGGAGACTCTTGAAGGTAATCTGGTGTTGACGTCAGTGCAGCTAGGTGGGAGGGGCGGAAAGGGACCTTAAAAGTTTCATCTTGCCGGAATCGAGCTCATGATTCTCATTTGAACAGGCGCTCCAAAGTTGCAGCGGCAATTAGTATGCAAATTTTCGCTAATTAAAAAGTTTGGCTTGTATGCCTTTGTGTCCGTGGGGCGAGGAAGAGTATTAACCAATTAGAGCGTCGTGCCGCCGAGCCGCGACCTGTGAACGGCACTGCAACACATCACTCGCTTCATTATCCTCCTAACGAGCTGATGAGATAAATAAAACCAAATTGGACACACGTGGCTTGCTCACCTGACTTTTGTATTGTAGTTATGGGGAATGTTTGCACGCGGCGTGGAAAGGCGAGGAAAAAAAAGTGACGAAGTTGCCATTTCGTGCAAAAATAAAAACACTCAGATCCATTTGTCTAATAAGAGGAAAAGCTGATGAACCAACGGCCTTTCCCTCGTATTTCTGGGACAAATTATGAGTCGAACGCGGTAACACAGTTGATATTTCATAAACAGCGGGGTTTTATAAAGAAGTAACTGGAGCAGCGGGACTCTTTCCGTGCTCGCATATTGCACTGTGAAGGGAAACCAGCACGCGATGACTGTCGGCCTCGTAATGCGTAAATGGAGGTCAATTTGCGTGTGTGTGTGTGTGTGTGTGTGTGTGTGTGTGTGTGTGTGTGTGTGTGTGCGCGCGCCTCCGTGCGTTCAGGGAAGAGGGGGAGGCTGAAGTTGGAAGCTAAACAAAGATAAAAGACGGAACAGCTAAATCTGATTCATTACGGAGAATAACACACACACACACACACACACACACACACACACACACACACACACACACACACACACACACACACACACACACAGAGAGAGAGAGAGAGAGAGAGAGAGAGAGAGAGAGAGAGAGAGAGAGAGAGAGAGAGAGAGAGAGAGAGAGAATGATGAAGTGAACGAGTTAAGTTAAAGTAAGACTCAGTTCCTTATGTCATGCCTCCGGGTGGCCGCAGTGTTAGCCAGCCAGCCTCACTTGACACGAGACTCAGTCGCAGCGTCCAGGCTGCACAACACTTCATTTGCTTATGCTTGAGGCTGAGCCATGATCAAAAAGGAAAATTTATGTCGCCAAAGTTTGATTCGCCTCACCATTCACCGATCGAATAGGAGGAACCAATTTAAAGAAGGGAACTTTCCACCAGCACTGTACTCCGACCGACCACATAGCCCCTTCTCAACGCGCGCACACACACACACACACACACACACACACACACACACACACACACACA
>NC_059273.1:14913089-14918089 GCF_017591435.1 Portunus trituberculatus
AAAGAAAAACCAGAGAAGGATTATAAGCCAGAAAAAAATAAAATAAAATCACGAAATGGGCACGGAGAGTGGATAAAAATGAGAAGATAAATAAAGATTGAGATACAGACAAGTAGACTAAAAGGAAAAGAAAGAGAAGGAGAAACATGAAATGATAAATCAGCGGGAAAGGACATGATGAAACACACACACACACACACACACACACACACACACACACACACACACACACACACACACACACACACACACACACACACACACACACACACACACACACACACACACACACACACACACACACACACACAATAATAAAATAAATAAAATAAAATAAACGTAGAAATGAAGAAGGGAAAAAGAAAGAGAGAAGGAAATAAAAGCAGAAGAAACAGAAACTCAGAATGAAGAAGAGTAAAAAAAAGCGAACTGGGAACTGGAAAAGAAAAAAAATTGAGAAAAAGAGCGAAGAATACAAGTTAAGGGAATAAGAAAAGAAGAATACAGAAAAAAGAAGAGGAAAAAACAAGAGAACATGCATACCATATATCTCACACTAACAGAAAAAAGACGAGGATTATGCCTACTGTAAAACAAATCACTCAAAACTCACAAGGAAGACAAACAATAAAGTAAAATCTCCGCAACATATCAGAACCAATATATAACGAACAATATACTGCTCCACATAACGTTGAAGAAAAACTATATCATCGAACGGCAAAACGGCAAATTTACATCAAGAAATCACACTCGAGATGGCGGGAGAGTAATAACGCGAGGCTTGACAATAGCGAAGCGGGAGTAGGGTTTCCTTGACGAGTGATGAAGGGGGAGCCTCAACTCTCTAATCGTCATAATGTTACACTAAGCGATATTCCCCGCGGACTGAATATTCATCACTGCACAAGCTGGGAACCAATCTCGGGTGTGGGGGACGCGTGCGAGAATGATTTGTGAATAATAACAACTGTAACGTGTGTTCGGGAATTTGTGGCGCCGCGAATGGGAGTGGCGGTGGTGACGGCGGTGGTGACGGCGGCGGTGGTGGCGGCATTGTAATCACAGCCCTGCGTTTTCTTCATTTTGCTGGCGTTGTTCCTCGTTCGTCCAGGGAAGGAAAGAAAGGGTGATGTTGAAATGCAGTAAAATTAAGCTTTTTTTTGTAGTGTGTGTGTGTGTGTGTGTGTGTGATCTTGAATGGAATGTGTGGCACGGTTGATAAATTGCTTTTCTTGCATTATGTTTGTTCGTCATAGGAAGTGTGTGTGTGTGTGTGTGTGTGTGTGTGTGTGTGTGTGTGTGTGTGTGTGTGTGTGTGTGTGTGTGGGAAGGAGGGAGGAAGGGAGGCATCTTTGCGTGTAACTGAGTGTGCTTGTGTCTGCATTTCCTTTGTGTTTTGTGTCCATTCATATCTTTCTCTCAAACTCTTTCTTCGCCTTTCTCACTCCATGTTGTTTGTCTGTCGCTGTGTTTTTGTCTTGATAAATCTCGCGTCTTCCTGCCCTGTAAATTCGGGGAACTGAGCAAGCAGGCAAGCAAGCAAGCAAGTCTCATCGCTTCTGCACCAACAGTCTGCAGTTTGGGAGGCGCAGCGGGTGTGGGTCGCGGGGTTCATGGGGTCCCGTCGAGTAGTCTTCCTACTTTTTTACGCTTTACGACCAGCGGGTGGCGGAGAGAGACCCTTACTTTCTCCTTCAGAGCAACATGGGCTCCTCTAAAAATACAATGAGGAGCTTTGTTTCAACGTGGAATGTCATGCAGTCGTGTGTAGTTGCGTTGTGCTTCAGGTTATTAATTGAGGAGCAACACAGCTCGTGCCTTCGTCATGTGTCATCTCCCCACCGCTGATTTAGTTTTCAGTACAGAGTGAATAGCGCGTCTCAGTCAGTCAGTATCGAGGCTCGCGTGTCTTTTGTTGTCGTAGGAAATTATTTTGTGCGAGGAGCAGAGAAACGGCGAAGCAGTTTTCAGTCTTAACTTTCTTTTCATGTATATTTACACGCTAGACTTGAAGGTGTCGCTAGTCTTTGTATTTATAAATTTCTGCATCTGTCTTAGCGCATGTGTGTCTTTTATCTTTATGTGTGTCTGTACGTGTGTGTGTATATGTTTCTCTGGCTCATTGGTGTGTGTGGCAGGACCGTCCCCAGCTCCCCTAAGCACACACACCCTCTGCTCTGGTCCTCTTTGGTCTTCCCTGGCGCCAAAATAGCCTCGCTTTGTCACAGTCAACATATTATCATCACAAAACAGAGCTTCTCGGAAACGAGTGTCGGAGAACTAAGTTAGTGTATTCCCTCACTTGAAGCACGAATTCTGTGTGTCTGTAGCGTGCACTACCTCAGTCTGCCTCCGCTGCCGCCGCCGCTGCCAACAAAAGCTTTTCTGGTGTATGCAAATGAGTGCCGGTGAATATTCATAAAAGAAAGTCTTGTTTGTAACAGTTGAAGAGAAACACTGGCCAAAGAGAGAAAAAAGTGAGTGTCGTTTGGCTAAGCTAAAAGGAGGCGGGATGTTTTTCTCTTCAGACAAGTAGGATATTGTGCCTTCACGCGGTACTCTGGTGTGCGTCTGCGCGCGTGCGCGCACACAAACACACACACACACACACACACACACACACACACACACACACACACACACACACACACACACACACACACACACACACACACTTTCTGAGCTAAACATATTTATCCAACAAAGAAAAAAAATAAATCAGCAGTTATCTTTTTCAGTTTGCATTAAAGAGAAAATATAAGTATAATCCCCCTTACTTCACCATTTTTCTAATGAAATGGCTTTGATCATACACTCTCTTAGTTTCTTTTCTTCTAGTCTGTCAATGTCCCCAGCGAGACTCTTCACCGCCGTTGTGGAGATAAAAGAAATGGGGTAAATACTTCGGGTACATCAGCTTCTAATTTTGTGTCCTTGAGTGGGTCATTATTTTCCTCTTCAGTCCTTTGTATGATGATCGTCGCCGGAGTGTGGCGGGTTCCCTTTCTGGCATCCCATTTTTCCCTCAGTGGCGCCTTGTCCTGCTGGGAGTGGAGGCTCTCATAGTTCTGAATCAGCTCACGTTGAGTTTCATTTGGTGATGTTTGTTTCGTCTAGATCTTGAAATGAAGAAAATGTGGATACATTTTCGTTTTGTTTTATAGATTCTATGCGCGGATTAAAAAAAATCATGCATGTTTTGATTTGGAAATTATAAAAGATGAAATAGATTATAGGAAAGATTCAACAGTTTATCACCACCACAGCAAACAACAAAAATTACTATCACCACAACTACTATCACTACTGAAACCTCCGCCACCACCACCACCACCACCACCATTAATCTTCAGCAGAAACCACGGGACATCATATCATCCTTCCGCGCACTTTCCCCGCCATAGGTTTTGTCCGCGTTTCTCTCAAGGACTTGGTGGGTTGCTCCTCGTCTTAATGTTTTTCTCGATCCACTCCTTCAACCGTCCCGAGACTCACAGCGTGCATTCTTTCACTCTTTCTTTCAAAGCTTCCCGTCAAGATTTTCTTCAACAGCGGCCAATTGAATTCACTTTGTTTTGGATGTGAATAAAAAGCTCTGCCACTCAAAATAGATATTAAGTCAGTTTTTATTTTACAATTAGTTTTAGTGGATAAACCTTTTGTAGCGTTGAAGGATAAAGTAATAAGACTTGTATGATCACCGTGATGGTCACAAACGACGCGTACAAACTCAAGAACAAAAAGGAACAATGACTAAACACTCACATCCATCTCTGCCGCTGTCTAATGGTCCCGTAAAAGTCAGTTTGTTCCTCTGACTTCTTATCTTGAACATTAGGTCCACGCTGTTCCATCACTGGCAATATCTTCAAAGACAAAAAAAAAGAATTTGTCGATTTTTTTGTGTGTGATCTCGCTGATAATACAAAAATCCTGCTAAACTATCGCAACACATGCAAAGTCACCAATAACCCGCACCAGAGTCAGGTGAATATTAAAGATCAAGGAGCGAAACGTTTAAGAATGCGCTCCTTAATCTTAGTTAATTTATCATTTTTCTGAGGAATCGCATTAACAATAATTGCAATACTCGCTGAGACTTGTTAGAGAAGATAATTTCATCATCCCTTGAGGAATAAGTGTTGAATAAAGTTGAATACAGTATTACAAAAGGAGAGTTGCTCAGTATCGCAAAGCTAGTACTCCTGCGGGCGTAACATGATGTAAAGGAACGCTACGCTGAAAAAAAAAAAACTATTACAGACACAAGGGAAAAAAATGTCATATTTTGACACTGGAATATAAAGCAAAATTGAATATCGTTATTTCTATCTTCCGGAGAGAGAGAGAGAGAGAGAGAGAGAGAGAGAGAGAGAGAGAGAGAGAGAGAGAGAGAGAGAGTTGTTTATAAAAGTTGATGAACGCAAAAACTTTCAACTAATACTGAAAACTGACTTCTAGGTATTTCATGTAATTTCTCTTTTCCTACAGAAATTGAGTGTACAAAGGGAAACAGATTGAGAGATTGGCAGACTGACAAAAACAGACAGACAGGCAGAACTACTGATAAACAAACAGACGGACAGAGACAAGCAGATAGAAACACACACACACACACACACACACACACACACACACACACACACACACACACACACACACACACACACACACACACACGATTCCCGGGACAGGTCAGAGGTCATTTGGGCAAGAGTTCTTTTGATATGCGTGGTCTCTGTTCATCTACTAGTGATTATGTACCTGGTATAAGTAAAAGTTGTGATCCGCTGCTGGGTAGGAGAAACAAACTCCGAACAAATGCACATGGGGTGTTATGATCAACCCAGCCACGGTCACTCTAGGCTTATCTAGCGGTATAAATAGCCGCCGCGCATCATATGTCAGATGCCACCAAGGGGGTTGTGTAGACTTAAGATGTGTGAATGTTAGTATAAGTATGTGTAAGGAAGGTAATATGTAGAATCTTCAGCTCT
>NC_059273.1:14923089-14948089 GCF_017591435.1 Portunus trituberculatus
CTCTCATTATAACAAGCTCATGTCCTCACGCGGCGATTAGCACAACCCAGCTTTGCGTCAGAAGAGTCACCGCCAAGTTTATGATAATTTGATGTGAGGTGTGTGCTCTCTGTCTCTTGGGTTGTGTGTGTTTGTCTGTCTGTGTGTGTGTGTCATTGAGTGTAGTTCTGTTTGTGGGTTAATGTTATACGTGTGTCTGCTGGTATGTCTTTCCTGTAATGTTTTTTTTTTTTTTTAAGAGAACAGTAAATTTTTTGATGTGTTTGATTAGTGTATGCTACATATTAATTTTTTGTCTCTTTCTGTTTTTCTGTGTCTGTCTGTGTCTAATTTGTGTATCTGTCTGTCTGTCTGTTTATCTGTCTGTCTGTCTATCTGTCTGTTTCTCTGTCTGTCTGTCTATTTGTCTGTCTGTCTGTCTTTCTGTCTATCTGTCTGTCTGTCTATTTGTCTGTTTTTTGTGTCAGTCTATTCGTCTATCTATTCCTCTGTCCGTTAGTTTGTCTGTTTCTATCTGTCTTTGTATCTGTGTGTCTGTCTGTCTGTGTGTCTGTCTATCTGTTATTCTGTCTTTTTATCTGTCTTTTTGTCTTTTTGTCTGTCTGTGTGTCTGTCTATCTGTCTGTCTATCTGTCTGTCTGTCTGTCTGTCTGTCTGTCTGTCTCTCTCTCTCTCTCTCTCTCTCTCTCTCTCTCTCTCTCTCTCTCTCTCTCTCTCTCTCTCTCTCTCTCTCTCTCTCTCTCTCTCTCTCTCTCTCTCTCTCTCTCTCTCTCTCTCTCTCTCTCTCTCTCTCTCTCTCTCTCTCTCTCTCTCTCTCTCTCTCTCTCTCTCTCTCTCTCTCTCTCTCTCTCTCTCTCTCTCTCTCTCTCTCTCTCTCTCTCTCTCTCTCTCTCTCTCTCTCTCTCTCTCTCTCTCTCTCTCTCTCTCTCTCTCTCTCTCTCTCTCTCTCTCTCTCTCTCTCTCTCTCTCTCTCTCTCTCTCTCTCTCTCTCTCTCTCTCTCTCTCTCTCTCTCTCTCTCTCTCTCTCTCTCTCTCTTGCATAAACTTATCCCAGACATTCCCAGTACACACACACACACACACACACACACACACACACACACACACACACACACACACACACACACACACACACACACATATCACATTACATCACAAACTCAGTGCACGTCCTTCTAAGTTTCTGTGGAGGTGCCCAAGTCTCGGGAAACGGCCAGAAAGTGGAAGGGAAAACATTCCTCTCCATGTGTATGTTTTTAAATAAGTGAAAGGTGTTTTTCATGCCTTAATTAAAGTTGTAAGGTAGTTAGCTGCTGGGAGAAGGAAAATGAAGGGAAGAAGGAAAGCGGGGACGAGTGTGGAGCATGAATTGTTTAGGATTTTGTAATTAAGAGTTTCTTTTTTTTTTTTCTTTCTAGTAATTCCTGGACGTTGCTGTGATTTGTTTTGGCAATCACTTATTTGTTTTGTTTTTTTATTCGTTTATGTATTTATTTCTTTGCTTATTAAAGAAAGTTTTTTTTTTTTAGCATTCTCTAGACGTTAGTGTGATTTCTTTTGGCAATCACTTATTTTTTTTTTATTTATTCATGTATTCATTTATTCCTTTGCTTACTAGTCAGTTTATTTATTAGTATTTTTGTTGCGTTGCGAGGGATGTTTTTTTTTTTTATCATTTCATTAACATTACTTAATATTTTTGTCTATTCTGTTTTTTTTCGTGAAATTTATTTATTCCTTTGCTTATTGGTCAGTTTATTTATTCATTTTTTTTATTGCTTTGCGGTGGATATATATTTTTTTTCCATCATTTCATCAACATTGCTTAATATTTTTGTCTATTCATTTGTCGTTTTTTTATATTTATTTATGTATCTATTTATTCATTTCCTTATTAGTCAGTTTATTCTTTCATTTTTTATTTATTGCGTTGCCGTGGATGTTTTTTCTTTATCATTTCATCAACATTACTTAATATTTCCTCTATTCTTGTATTTGACTATTTTTCTTATTAACTAATTATCTGTTTATGTGTATGTTTATTAATTTCTCTACTTATACATTGCTTTATTCATTTTCTTCTCACTGCACATTACATCCCCGCTGGAAATACAAGCACAGTATAAAGCAAAGATATAATCCTCAGTTCTCGGAGTCCCGTTGCAGATCGCGGCTCATGGACTGCCTGTAGATAAATGGCCAGATATAGCGTACATCTTTGACAGCACAGGCCATTTGGAAGCGCTGGCGGCACACAGTATAGCGGCGCAGGGAATATACTAGTGAAGGTGGCGCCAAAAACCTGTCTCACCGGCAGATATGTGGCGATAATGTGAGAATATTGCCACTATTTCCCAATCAGGCAGTGAATTCGCGAAGTAATGATAATGTTTGCTTTGCCGATAGGTTGTCGTCACTTGTTCCCGCCTCTCTGCCCTCCGCGTCCGTGCTCTCTGTCCACCGAGAGTCAGCCTTGGGCACTGAACAGATTGAATGCCAGTGTTGTTTATTCTTATATGAGGGGTCAGAACAGAGAGAGAGAGAGAGAGAGAGAGAGAGAGAGAGAGAGAGAGAGAGAGAGAGAGAGAGAGAGAGAGAGAGAGAGAGAGAGAGAGACCGACCGACCGACCGACCGACCGACCGACCGACCCACCGACCGACAGACAAACAGACAGATAGACGAATAGACAGACGGATAGATATATAAGGGGTCAGAACAGAGAGAGAGAGAGAGAGAGAGAGAGAGAGAGAGAGAGAGAGAGAGAGAGAGAGAGAGAGAGAGAGAGAGAGAGAGAGAGACCGACCGACCGACCGACCGACCCACCGACCGACAGACAGACAGACAGATAGACGAATAGACAGACGGATAGATATATAAGGGGTCAGAACAGAGAGAGAGAGAGAGAGAGAGAGAGAGAGAGAGAGAGAGAGAGAGAGAGAGAGAGAGAGAGAGAGAGAGAGAGAGAGAGAGAGAGAGAGAGAGAGAGAGAGAGAGAGAGAGAGAGAGAGAGAGAGAGAGAGAGAGAGAGAGAGAGAGAGAGAGAGAGAGAGAGAGAGAGAGAAAACAAACACAAGCAAAAACAAAACTAAAAAAAGAAAAAAAAGGAAGAAAATAAAATGTGTCCCATATAATGAAACATAACAATATAAACAAACGCCTCCTGGTCTCATTGTTCCGCGAAGAGTGAGGTTACGTGTGCAATAATTCCTCTCTCTAGTTATTCATTACACACCAGAAGGGACGTCATGGCTGGAGGATTTAATATCGCAGCGTGGAGCAAAAGCCGTCGCCGTTCGTGTATAAACAGCAGAGTGGCGGCAGCGGCGGCGGTGGTGGCGGCGGCGGGGCGGTGAAGGGAAGGAGGCAAGCACGGCGGGACATGATATTGCGCAGGATATAAATTAGAACCTTGCCTCAACAAATGCCGCTAGATTAAGTCATACGCTCACGGCTTGATCTGACCTTCCTCTCTCTCTCTCTCTCTCTCTCTCTCTCTCTCTCTCTCTCTCTCTCTCTCTCTCTCTCTCTCTCTCTCTCTCTCTCTCTCTCTCTCTCTGGAACGCACCGGCTAGTAGTAAATACAGGTATGTAGTACGTATATGCTTATTTTTTTGCCTTGCTTGGATTTATATTAGAGTGCAGAATAGCTCCCCTGCGCACCATTAACAGCCCCATAACTCCAGGCACCATACTATTACTCGATCACCGCCGCCTCCTGCTTCCTCTCCTCCCTCCCGTTCTTTCTTACTATCCTTCTGCCCTACCCACCCTTGCACCCTCCTTCCCTTTTCCCCTCCTCTGCTCTCCCCTCACGCCACACCCGGGACACAGCTCCTCCCAAATATAGTTCCCCCGCCTGGCTTCCACACCATTAGCATTTTTCATGCGTATGTAATTCACAGAGTCGTAATTTATTGCTCCCTTCATTACCTCCTGAAAATTTACCTAAAGAGGCGGTGGCGGCGGTGCTTTTTTCCTCAGTAACCATGTATTATATAACAACTAGATTGCTTGCTTTAGTCCCTATTTTTTTTACGCTTTTTTTTTCTCTCTTTTCTCCCTTCCGTCTTAATGTCAAATGTCATCTGTGTTAATGTCAGCGCCTCGTCTTGTGAGGTGTGCAGTTTTGCCATGTTAGCCTTACAAGACCCAAGCGTCTGTGGAGCAACACGCAAGACATTAGTCACCGCACGCTATCACCGTTCACTTCTCGCAGCACATTAGAGCATTGCCTTTGTTATTAATGGTCCGCTGTGGATTCCGACACAAATCTTGCCTGCTAAGGTGGAGTAGGTCTTATGAGGAAAAGGAGGAAGAAGAGGAGAAGGAAGGAGTAGAGCAGCAGTGTACAAGGAAAGGGAGTAGGTCGGAGGAGGGAACGGCTCACAGGAGAGTACCAAGTGAGAGAATTGGGGGAAGGTTGGAAAAGATTGAGAATTTAAAGGTACAGCCAGGCCAAGGTAGCATTTACACGTACTTTAGGTCCTTTTTTTCTGAGTATGATGAAGGAGTGGGTGAGGTGACCGGTGGCTTGCCTCGCGCGGCCCCTACGAGAGTGGAAAGGTTGTAAAAGCTGAGTAAGTTTTGCAATTTCGTCCTTTAGTTTCGTAATTTTTTGGGGAGGCGGTGCGTGCGTGCGTGAGTGACTGGCTATACCTGTGCTGAGGAATGAGAGAGAGAGAGAGAGAGAGAGAGAGAGAGAGAGAGAGAGAGAGAGAGAGAGAGAGAGAGAGAGAGAGAGAGAGAGAGAGAGAGAGAGAGAGAGAGAGAGAGAGAGAGAGAGAGAGAGAGAGAAGGTTAAATATTTTCCGTCGTCTCTGAGCAGAACATTTCCAAGCGTGTGTAAACAAACATCGGGGAATAAAATCATGGCTAACCTAACCTAACCCACCTTGAACTCTTACAAAACATTCCGTAGCAGTGATGTGGCCGACAACTTGTACACTAATTAGTTTTATATTTAATTTCTAACTTGGAGAGCATGGCGAGTGACACCGCTTGTTTTGGCCTAAATACCAAGTAAATAGAGGCAGGAGTTTGTGAATTTGTTTAGCTAATGGACAGAAACACCAACTTATCACCACGCACACACATACACACACACACACACACACACACACACACACACACACACACACACACACACATCACATCACTATCCTTTATCTATTATCACAAGCTGCTTTGCCACATAATGTAAGTCTAGTGAACACCAGCATGTCCTGCCGCTCTATTATCCTTTTTCAGTCCCGAATAAGAGTGTATGATAAAGATAAGATAATATATAGATATATTAAAAACACCACATTCTTACACCAACAGACCCCCTCCCACTCCCCATCCACCCCTCAGCACGCTTGCCTTTCTAATTACCGTAATCTGCAGTTTTTTTTTTCCAGCGCATTGGTCCAGAAATGATTGCTATACTTGGTAACCTTTCTTTTCGTTTTCTCTTTACGTTTTTTTTTTGTTTTTATTTGATCTAGTTAATATTTACCAGTGCGATCTGATTCTGCAAGTAATTAATTCTACATAGTTAAGTCACAAGAGGAAAAAGTCATACTATTCTTTCTAATTCATTTGGTTTACGGATGAAATCTCTCAATTTTTTTGTCACCTCGATGCAACATTTCCTATTGTGTAAATTTTATCACAGTAAATCGCGGTATTGAGCTTCATTAATCAGTGACCATAGTTGGCCTTTGCGAAATGAAAAAAAGAATAATTAATCTTGGCGTGAATATTGGATGCATACTTTAAATTTTCATCTATGTGAATTATTTAAGTGCAATACATAGACTTAATGCGATTAAGTACTTATTTATAACGTTATTTTCTCGGTAAGGTATCGTGATTGTTATTACAATGATGATTTTATCAACCCCTTCACTACAAGGACACATTTTTACCTTGAGATTTGTGTGCGATTAGATCATTTTATTGACATTAAGAAGTGTCTATGGAGGCCAGAAGATTAATGGCCACAGTCTTCACTATATTAATCCCCCACATGAATTCCTGAATTTCTGAAGCTATGTAAAATCAGGAAATAATAAGCAGAACGAATATGGAAACGCGTCATGGTACTGAATGGGTGAAGCTTCTAATAAAAATGTATCTTCAACCTAACATTTTCCTGACAAACAATCAAGATAACACGAAAAAAGTCAGATAATTTAGGTAAAGGAATAATCAAAAGCTGTGAGTCTTACACGCGGCAACCACTGTAATAAACCTACTCGCCTCCTTCCAGTTACGTATCATCCTGCTCATAAGTTTGGCTAATCCTCTTTTGAGACTTTTACTGGAGGGCAACTTTTCCCATAATCACGAACGACGTTTCTTTTGGATTACCTTTGCATTATAGTCCCTCAAATAAATCATTCGCTCAAAAAATACATTAACTTTCAACTCTTTCCTTTATTTTGGGTGTTCTTGCAAACGTAACATAGTCATAAAAATAAAGTGCTAAATTTTGGCACTAAAATCCTGATTACTAAACTTTTTGCACTCATTGGCCACTATTTTGAGACCTAATTTCTTTCCATCGCTCTCCATACCAAACTTTATCAACTTTCATTGTTCTCTTTACACTCTATATTAAATTTTTGCTCCTCCACGGCCTAATATGCATCGTTAAATGTCTGGACTAACGTAAAAAAGACGCAATTCCCTCTCTTCTACTGTTTATCCCTCGGACTACTTGACCTAGACTCTCATGATACGAAAAGCTTGCTAGTGTTTGGCTTTCCAACTCTTTTGTTACTGTGCCGTGGCGTCCCCAGTGATTTGTGGCTAAAAACTGGTGGCATTATCTAATGTGTGTGTGTGTGGGCTTAACCTCCCCTGCCTCTCATTATCTCTCTTGCGTTGCTGACTGCATCACACACCAGGGGAAGAAAGAAAGAGAGAGAGAGAGAGAGAGAGAGAGAGAGAGAGAGAGAGAGAGAGAGAGAGAGAGAGAGAGAGAGAGAGAGAGAGAGAGAGAGAGAGAGAGAGAGTCTATCTAGTCTTCCTGTAGAGATGGCACAAGCCTTCTCTGTAGTTGGAGTCTCGAATGAAAAAAGAACCCCGAGCTAAATGTTGACGTGTCTTGTCCTTCCCTCAGGTGTTCAGGCTCAGCGTCAACACTTTAAATCACGCTGTGAATATTGTGTGGAGTTACAGGTAAAAATACTTAACAAGACTGATTGAAACTGATTGAAACATATATGGGAGACAATTTAGAGGTAAACTAATAGAAGACACTGTTAGAAATTATTTGATTTAGAACATACAATAAATAAACAGTAACTACGAAAAAAAAACTTTATAAGAAACAGGCAATTTAGTTATACATAAAGAAAGGAGAAGAGCAAATTGCGTACACTATTTTCCAAGATTAAATATGGATTCGTAACTACGACTTAGATAAATGATCGCAAAGTGTTTTCGCACAGTTATCCTTGGGCATCATTTATCTCTGGGACGAAGGCGAACCGTTAATATCATCCACACGGGAGACCGCTTAGCCCACGAAGACAATCCTCGCCACGCGCTCCGCAGGTAAAGGCGGTGCTGCTCCCACCTGTTCCGCCACGACTAGTAATGGAGAGCAGGTGTGTGAATCACGGGAGGCTGCGGACTGGGAAATGAACGGGATGTAGTAGGAGGGAGATGAGACTGCTGGAGAGAGAGAGAGAGAGAGAGAGAGAGAGAGAGAGAGAGAGAGAGAGAGAGAGAGAGAGAGAGAGAGAGAGAGAGAGAGAGAGAGAGAGAGAGAGAGAGAGAGAGAGAGAGAGAGAGGAGAGAGAGTGTGTGTGTGTGTGTGTGTGTGTGTGTGTGTGTGTGTGTGTGTGTGTGTGTGTGTGTGTGTGTGTGTGTGTGTGTGTGTGTGTGTGTGTGTGTTAGTTACAGTGAAAGTGAGAGTTTGTGAGCGCGTGAGTGTGTGTTACATAGTGAAATACAAAAATTATATATAACGTAAAAAGAATAAACAGTGTGTGTGTGTGTGTGTGTTTCCACGACCGTACCCACCGACAGCGAGGCACCGCGCAGACAACTGTTCCCTCAAAAGTGTCACTAACGAGCACTTGAAGCGATGCGCGAAATCCAATTATAGCCGCCGTGTTTCGGCCGGCGCGTTCTGCTGGCGAGGCGCGTGATGAAGGTTTGTCAAGGGTGCTGATCTGTTGTGGCTCCTCTCCCGTTTTTCTTTATGTTCATGGTCCTATTGTCTCTGTCCTTTCCTTGTGTTGCGCTCTCTGTTTATCGATTGTCTCCTGTTTGTGTTTTTTTTTTATTGTCTTTCGGTTTTTCAGTCTATTTTTTTTTTTTGTTTCGTGGTTTGTTGTGTTCGTGTTTATTGCTCTGATTTTATCATTTTTGTTTTTGTGTATTTTTTTTCGATTATTTTTGTCTTGTGTTATGGTTTGTATTGTCTGTTATTATTTCTTTCTTCTTTTTCCATTTAGTGTTTTGTTATTTTTCTGTTTTTTTTTCATATATTATTGGTTATTAGTTTTTTTTTTCTCTAATATTTATTTTATTGTTTTTATTTATTTTAATTTTTTGTCATGTAGCTTCGCTTTTTTTCATTTACTCTTTTTCACACCTTTGATATTTCATTATTAAATTTCCTGGTTTCCCTTCTGAATAATAGATTGTGTTTTTTTTTTCACTACCTCCTGTCACTTCGCAGTATTATTTTCCCTGATGCTCTGTCTTACTTCCCCCACGTTTTTGCTCTTTCATTTTTATTTCTCTTACTTATCAACATTTTTTTCCTCCCTGTTTGCAAATTCAGTTTTTTCCCCTTCATCTCTTCTTTTCCCCTATACAATCTTTTCCATTTCATTCTGGCTTTACATAAATATTTTCACATTTTTTCCTGTAGTGTTATTCCTTTATCTCTTTCCATAGAGATGTTTGTTGTATTTTCAACAATTCATGATATCTCTTTCCCTTCCCTCCATCCATTTCTTTTTTTCCATTTTATTACCATTATTCATTTATTCTTCCCTTTTCCCCAATATTTCATGTCTTTCATATACGTATCTTTTTTCTCTCTTCCCTTTTCCAGAATCTGCTCTTTTTTCATACCTCTCCCTTTTTCTCTATATTTCCCCATATTTTTGTTCCAGATAGCATCAATTTTTATTCTCACTTTTTTTTTTTTTTTTTTGCTGTATTTCTTTAGAACTCCCTTTAAATTTCGCACATATTCCTCCTACTATCTATTTTCACACACAGAAAAGGAACAATAGAGGTGCATGTATCTGTGTGTATGTGTGTGTGTGTGTGTGTGTGTGTGTGTGTGTGTGTGTGTGTGTGTGTGTGTGTGTGTCGTGTATCTGGCTTTGTCAAATTAGTGAGGCGGGTGACTGGCTATGTGTTGATTTGGGCGCGCGATCGTGTTTGATGGCGGAAAAAAGAGCTAACTGTTGATTTCAGCTTATGTTTTCGGCGAGCAAAGGCGAGTTTCGACCCTATTGTGAAAGCTAATAAGGCTTATGCTGTGGACTCTGTCATTAGAGAGATGTGCAGGGGTGAGAGAGAGAGAGAGAGAGAGAGAGAGAGAGAGAGAGAGAGAGAGAGAGAGAGAGAGAGAGAGAGAGAGAGAGAGAGAGAGAGAGAGACTGACTTCCTCCCTTCCACAAATGCGAATGAGTTATAGACACATTTAACTGTCGATGTCAACTGATTAAGGAACGAACTTTTTTTTTCACCTTTAGAACAAACAGATATGCACTCCCCAAGCTGCGAAGGGACTAACTAACGTACGCATGTAAACCAAACGTACAATTTAGTCAACGATCAATGAATACTTTCGGAGCGATTAAAAGTCCATGTGTTTTATAAATGTATATATTTTGTTACAACACTTTTATTTCTACCTACCGAGATTCCCTGCTTCATGAAACTACACTCAACATGCTTCATTAAAAATAAGACTCACCCATGTCCGGTTTGAAGATTATCTAGGTAATGCTATTGTTTTTATTCTCTATGTATTCCTTGCAATATGTGTATTCCCGTGTCGCGATTCCCTTTCTGCACTACACACACCTGTCTTATTAAACACTCACCTGCTTCCTGCATTTCTCTCCTGAGTTTGTCTTTTTTATTTTTTTTTTTATCTGTCACGACTGTTTAAACTACACGCACCAATTTAATTAAACAATTCAGTATCAGGCCGCGTTTTCATATTCATTCTGCTTATTATTTGGGGGTTTTATACAACCTTAACAATTTATTTGGGATTGAAAGAGTGAAGACTCCTGACATTAATTTTCTGACCTCCATTAACCTTTCCTAATGTAAATGAAATTGCTTAATCACACTCAAAACTCAAGGTAAAAATGCGTCCCAGTACTGAGGGGGTTAAAGCGGTGATCTTACCTGTGTATTAGATCACTTCCCTAACCATTTCACCTTTTGATTGAATTTACCTTTGTCTATCCCGTGTCGTAACATTTTGTCATAAACGATACACTCACCTGTCTAATTAAAGAGGGAATCTCACCTTCACCCTGCATAGAGACTACAATTCCAGTGGGCCTTTTTTTTCCATTATTCATTTTTTTTTGCCCTTGGTAGTTCTCTCTCTTACATAAAAAAAAGTGACCTCCATAAAATATTATAAACACGTCAATCATTTTCGCTCCCTCTCCATAAAAGTGTATTTTCTTGTGTATTTCTACCTGCAATATCTTGAATTTTACACCACACACACCCGTCTAGGAAATAACCTCACAAGTGCACGGTAGAAAGTCATCACGTCACCTGGATCACTTCTATGACTCTATCCTTTTCACATCGCGCCAGGCATTAGGCAGGTAAAGCGATTAGGTGTTTGTCCGATGAACTGGTAAGGTCCTATTTATATGGAAATGATATTGTAATTCAGACGCCCCCATCCTGCTTCTCCATCCTCCGAGGCTCGCCAGGAGACACCAGCGTAAGTGGGTGGTTCGTCTCCAGGGCGTAACGGAGTCCTCAGAGAGCCAAGACAAGACACAAACTTCCTCACCGTCCTTGCAATAACGCTACGAGCACTATTACATATTGCAACTCACTCTCTCTCTCTCTCTCTCTCTCTCTCTCTCTCTCTCTCTCTCTCTCTCTCTCTCTCTCTCTCTCTCTCTCTCTCTCTCTCTCTCTCTCTCTCTCTCTCTCTCTCTCTCTCTCTCTCTCTCTCTCTCTCTCTCTCTCTCTCTCTCTCTCTCTCTCTCTCTCTCTCTCTCTCTCTCTCTCTCTCTCTCTCTCTCTCTCTCTCTCTCTCTCTCTCTCTCTCTCTCTCTCTCTCTCTCTCTCTCTCTCTCTCTCTCTCTCTCTCTCTCTCTCTCTCTCTCTCTCTCTCTCTCTCTCTCTCTCTCTCTCTCTCTCTCTCTCTCTCTCTCTCTCTCTCTCTCTCTCTCTCTCTCTCTCTCTCTCTCTCTCTCTCTCTCTCTCTCTCTCTCTCTCTCTCTCTCTCTCTCTCTCTCTCTCTCTCTCTCTCTCTCTCTCTCTCTCTCTCTCTCTCTCTCTCTCTCTCTCTCTCTCTCTCTCTCTCTCTCTCTCTCTCTCTCTCTCTCTCTCTCTCTCTCTCTCTCTCTCTCTCTCTCTCTCTCTCTCTCTCTCTCTCTCTCTCTCTCTCTCTCTCTCTCTCTGTGTGTGTGTGTGTGTGTGTGTGTGTGTGTGTGTGTGTGTGTGTGTGTGTGTGTGTGTGTGTGTGTGTGTGTGTGTGTGTGTGTGTGTGTGTGTGTGTGTGTGTGTGTGTGTGTGTGTGCGTGCGTGCGTGCGTGCGTGCTAGATATCTTAATGACCCTTTGTTACCTGCAGTGGATTACTCCAATGATCCCAGACAGCAGATATAAAGAATAAATCCTGATGGTAATACCTCTCTGTGCAGGGAAGGGAAGAGAAGGGAAGGGAAGAGAAGGAGGGACGCTGCAACTGAAGAATCCCTCGACGAGACAGCCCCCTCTGAATGTCGCGAGGTTGCTGCAGAAATCGAACAAGAAACCCAATATTGTTGCACGAATGTTTCATCTATTTCTTCTTACCTTTCACGGTGGAGGAAAATCTATGAAATTGTGAAACCTATACCAAAGCCAATACGTTTTGTATAAGGTTGTTTTTTTTATATTTTCCGAGTCTCCGCTCCTTTAAATATTAACCAATTTATCGTGAGCCGTCTTTTAGTTGGCAATACTTTATCCAGTCGATGTAAATATTAAGACACATTTAACTATTGAGTTTTATTCATGACGTTTCTGTCTCTTACCCAGTCTTCAATAATATCTGCGATTTTCTGTACTTCTCCAGGTCTTTGTGAGTGGAGTGATCTCTCTAGCCGGTTATTAAAGGGAGAGAAGGTGGCTTTGTACGGAGATTGTCCAAACACAAGGGAAGAAATAATGAGTGTCTCCACGTAAAGCTCAGCGTACACTGGGTTCCCTCCTTCATATGTTGAGACGGATTGTGAGGAAACTGTGCGAGGGCGAGGGAGAGGAAAGTAATGACACAACTCTACATTGTTACCGCGTTTCATTTATTCATTCATTGGTCGGCATTGTTTACTTATTCATTCATTCATGTATGTATTTAGCGAAAACAATTATTTTTTTTTCAATTATTTATTTGGTTCTGCATTGTGCTTTTATTTTTTTTTTTTGTTAATTGATTTTCAATGCTGAAAGTTCACGTTTTTATTTATTCATTTATTTATATATTTGTTTATTTATTCATTCATTCATCCATTCATTCATTTAATTTTGCTGGTCTTCCGTTTATATGAAAGCATTTTTACAGAGAGTAATATAAAACATGCATTTTTTTCATCATCTATTTTCTATCCAATTTTTTTCCCGAAATTTGGAATCAAGAAAACATAAAAGCTCTGGGATGGTGTGTGTGTGTGTGTGTGTGTGTGTGTGTGTGTGTGTGTGTGTGTGTGTGTGTGTGTGTGTGTGTGTGTGTGTGTGTGTGCGTGTGTGCGTGTGTGTGTGTGTGTGTGTGTGTGTGTGTGTGTGTAAGAAGAACAGTAGATATATAGATACTTAGATGAGAGAGAGAGAGAGAGAGAGAGAGAGAGAGAGAGAGAGAGAGAGAGAGAGAGAGAGAGAGAGAGAGAGAGAGAGAGAGAGAGAGAGAGAGAGAGAGAGAGAGAGAGAGAGAGAGAGAGAGAGAGAGAGAGAGAGAGAGAGAGAGAGAGAGAGAGAGAGAGAGAGAGAGAGAGAGAGAGAGAGAGAGAGAGAGAGAGAGAGAGAGAGAGAGAGAGAGAGAAAGAAAAAGTCACAATATAAATGTAAATAGGTTAAAATGCAAATACAGTGCGAGCATATATTCAAAGAAGATAGAGAGAGAGAGAGAGAGAGAGAGAGAGAGAGAGAGAGAGAGAGAGAGAGAGAGAGAGAGAGAGAGAGAGAGAGAGAGAGAGAGAGAGAGAGAGAGAGAGAGAGAGAGAGAGAGAGAGAGAGAGAGAGAGAGAGAGAGAGAGAGAGAGATTTTATCACTCCTTTTGTCTAGCTATTGTATTTCTTTTATCTTTTTTTTTCAAGTCTTTCATGAACCAATTTTTTACTCAACTGTAATTAATTTGCATGTTTGAGCGAATGAATAGCCATTATCTTGTAATCGATTAATTAGCAAAGCAAAATTAAGCAGTTTTTTCTACGGATATCATCTAAATAAGGTCACCCAGAGAGAGAGAGAGAGAGAGAGAGAGAGTGAGTGATATGTGTTACTTTAAATCAGTAATAAAAAGAAAGGTAGATTCGAATTCTTTATACACATTTATGAAAGGAATTGGATCCTCTATGCATTTACGTTATTTATGTCGATGGATTTTTGTCTACCTTATCTATCTGGTTTTTTTTTTTCTTTCTTATCTGTAAACTGGTGCATTTTTCTTCCTCTTTCTCAAATTACCTACCTTTCTTTTTCTTTTTTTTTTCTTCTTTCTGATTCATCATCTAATTTCAGAAGCAAATTTTTCGTAGTTATTCGTGTTTTTTCTCTTCCACGAGTCTTTATTATTGCTTCTTTTTTGTCTTCTTTTCTCCTTTTTCTTCTTCTCTTCAAGCTTGCAGTTCTTTCTCGTCATATTTATCTTCACATATTTATAGACGAGGACGAGTGACCATCCAGGAAAGAACAGCTACTTCTTTTCTGTTACTCTATTTACTCTCTCTCTCTCTCTCTCTCTCTCTCTCTCTCTCTCTCTCTCTCTCTCTCTCTCTCTATCTATCTATCTATCTATCTATCTACGAGTATCTATCTATATCTTTCTCTCTTGGTCATCTGCTTTCCTTATAATATCTTGCCAACATAGTAATATATTTCATTTGCTGTGTATAAAATGGAAGGGGAAAACCATACTTGGTTACCCTACATATGCCACCGTAATCTTGTATGTTCACTTGCAGGAAGGGAAGCAGACAGTATACGTGGAGCTGAACATAGGAAAGGAGCTTATACATTGTGAGTACCGATTGAATGTTTTGTTGATATGTTATGACGGTTGCCAGTACCTCCTATTAATTTCTGTGTTTCCTGGACTCCTATTATAGCCACATAAATAGATGTTTTTGTTTCTTGTGTTGGTTTGAATACTTAGAGACGATAGCGTATAACGATGACTCTTCATGTTTTGATTTTGTTTCCTCTGTTCATGCGTTCAAATATAGGTGTGGGTGCTGACTGTCTTATTTTGCAGTAGGTGTCTTTATCTGCGGTGGCGCAGTGGATAAGGTGGTTAGCGTGGGATCGGACAGACGTCCACGCGAAGGTTTGAATACCGCCACATACCGCTTTGAAGCTATGCCATTTGTCGAGTGGTTTAAAATTACGTACATGTTACCATGATACGCAGATTCTAGATGGTTTCACCAAGGATGCGCTTGGGTGGTGTTATGGGCCCTAATATGAGTACCACTATAGATAAAATTGCCTGCGCCACTAATGGGCGGAAACTGAACAGCGCTTCCCACATACACCTCTCCGAGTATGCTTACAGGCGCTCTAGGCCATAACATAAAAAAAAAAAAAATATATATATATATATATATATATATATATATATATATATATATATATATATATATATATATATATATATATATATATATATATATATATATATATATATATATATATATATATATATATATATATATATATATATATATATATATATATATATATATATATATATATATATATATATATATATATATATATATATATATATATATATATATATATATATATATATATATATATATATATATATATATATATATATATATATATATATATATATATATATATATATATATATATATATATATATATATATATATATATATATATATATATATATATATATATATATATATATATATATATATATATATATATATATATATATATATATGGACGCTGGAATGTTGTTTTGTATGCCATTGTAAGGTTGACACATCGCTGAAAATGTTACATAATGGTACAAATATTTTCGGTAAGGAAAAGTCGTGACACTCATGTGTGTGTGTGTGTGTGTGTGTGTGTGTGTGTGTGTGTGTGTGTACTTGCACACGAAAGATGAAGAACGGCAAGGAAAGAATAATTTAGAAAAGAACAGGTCACGCAAAGCTTCAAGAGGGAAACTCCACCGTGCAGTAGTAGGGAAGAGAGAGAGACGCCCGTGGACGCCTCTTTTTTCACCCTTGAGGCGGCCGTCATGGGGCAACTCCCGGCGGCCCAACACGACTGCTGAGTGGCGTCACGACCTCTCTAGCGGCTCAGGGTGTGATGAGCTCCGCCAGGCACGGCTCTAACCCTCTCCAGCCAATCCCCGCCGCCAGATTAACCCTGCCGGGATGAGCACGCGGAGGGCGGGCCGCAGCCATGACCGCAGCCTCGCCGCCCGTCCCTTCCCGCACGTAATCATACCACGCCTCCTCCGCGAGAATTTAGGGAGTGTCGAGGATTGTTCCCTGGCGCAAATAGCTGAAACTTGGGATGAGCTTCACAAACAAGACATGAAGGGTATATATAATATACATATGCAAAGGGAAAAATACACAGTAATACCCAGGTGTAGTGTTTACTGCATGTATTTTTGTAGCTAGTTAATGTACGACGGTGCAATACGTGTTTGAGATGCGTGTGGCTCGTATCACTGGTGTCATGAAGGGTGGCTAATGTGTTGCCGGTGCTTCACTGGTCTGTCTGTGTTCTTTGCTTTATACAGAAGAGTCACAGCGGGCGTAGACGTGGGCGTGGTGTCAGGAGTGTGTGGTTGGTTAGCTTTTCTTTCACATGGACGCAGGGTTGTGTCGTTTTAAAGGCTACCAAGGGAAAACAGAATGGAAGAACCGAGAATTTTCAAAATGGTTAAATGAAAGTGGCAAGAGTGAAGCCGACATCACTAATAATTTAGTTCGAAAACACGGAGCGCTTTTCTATCATTACTTTTGTCAATATTTTTCTCCTGTAAAATTTGCACTTTTACCCGAATATGAATCTGCCCAAGTGAAAACTCCGATAAATCTCACTGGTGAAATAGTGTCCGGCAAGAGCATTAAGGACCGGTACATGATTATTGTATATTGCGTAACCACACTCTTAATGAAACGTGAAAATCCATTACGCTTTCCTTCAGCATGTGTGTGTGTGTGTGTGTGTGTGTGTGTGTGTGTGGGGGCGTTGTAGGGGGGGACTGCATGAATTGGAGATTGGGTGAGAGGCGCGCTACCCATCCTAACATGACTGCACTTCTCTCTGGCTTCATTATCAAGGTATTGTCATTACTTGGTAGGCTGGACAGAGGCAGCACACGTGTATCCGCGGTGTGAGCGGCAGTATCAGGTGTGTGGCTACGCGTTTACTGCACTCGTGGCCTTAACATTTTCAGTATTGGGTCACATCTTTACCTCGAGTCTTGGATGTGATAAGACGATTTTGTTTACATTAGGAAGATTCTATGGGGGTGAGAAGGCTAATGGCTAGAGTCTTCACTATTTTAATCCCCACACATGTTTTCCAAGCTGTATAAAATGACTAAATGGTAACCAGATTAGATATGAAAACGTGTCATGGTACTGAAGAGGTTCAGGTGACGGGAAAATATTTAACACACAGGTTAATTAATACCACATTTCTTTACGTATTTTTTTTTTTACCTTTATGCATTTACGGCAATACAAGAGAATATAAATATGTAATCATTTACAGGGAAATATTGGATTGCAGTGTTATTATTGCTTTATTTCACGTTCCTTTTATGATGACAAAGTTCAGGAATGTTACATGAAAATAGTTATAATTATTAATAAATGGTTACGTCACCTCGAATAAATGTTCACGTATGTTCAGGTACAGAAAAGCACTACATTGCCGTAATATTCCTGCGTTATTGCTCGTCTCTTTCCTGATGACTGAGAATAAAGAAATACAACTGAGCAAGGTAAACGAGTCTCCCAGTGTTATTCAACAAACGTTGCTGACGGGAAAGCCATTTGTTGAAATAATTGAGTTACGTAGCTGGAATATAAGAATAAAAGTGTTGCACCAACAGTTATTCAATAGACGAATTGGTGAGGCAACAAAACAACTTTTCTTCTTCAGGTGTTAAAAAATACGTTGAATTCTGTGTGTCCGTGTCCGTGTGTGTGTGTGTGTGTGTGTGTGTGTGTGTGTGTGTGTGTGTGTGTGTGTGTGTGTGTGTGTGTGTGTGTGGTACATGTGCTTGTATGCTTGTATTTGTTTGCAAGAGAGAGAGAGAGAGAGAGAGAGAGAGAGAGAGAGAGAGAGAGAGAGAGAGAGAGAGAGAGAGAGAGAGAGAGAGAGAGAGAGAGAGAGAGAGAGAGAATGAAAAAGAGAGACAGAGAAAGATAATACAAAGAAGGGGTGGGGGGGAGGAGGGGTAGGAGACAACGCTGCAGGTGGTGGAAAATACGGGTGGGGAGACAGATGCTGCAGGATTACGGAGGCTCAGCGCTGTATCAATTTGTCGCGGCAACTGTCAGTGCGAGATGAGCCGTGGCAAAACAAGCATGTGATAAATGGACGACGCCCTGTCAATAGCACCGGCCACCACCACCACCACCACCACCACTACCCCTCTCACTCCTCCTACTCTTCCTCCTCCTCCTCCTCCTCTTTCTCCTCCTCACTTACCAGCGTTAGTATTATTTTCAAGCTGACTTGTGTTATCGTTCTTTACACTTGTGTTTGTTGTTGGTGGTGGTGATAGTGATGGTTGTAATGTTGTTGCAGCTGCTGTTGTTGTTGCTGCTTCCTTTTCTCTTTGCCAGCTTGGTTTTCATACACCTGTGTTTGTCATTCACAGGAGGAACAACGTCCGTTTCCATCTCACCATTAGTCAAGTGTTGCAAAGGTGCGTGGGTAAGTCTGGGTAAACCATCAGTTGCCCTGACGTGCTTTATTACCTTGGAAGGACTATAGTTTTCAAAGTGTCGTGTTGAGTTTATGTTGAAATAGTGTATTGTGTCTGCTAGTTGTGTACATCGTGTGCAAGAGAGATAACACTCATCAATAAAGGCAAAGAAACAAGGTGAAGGTCTCATTCAGCAACGTTCATTAAGCAACAAATGCTCTGTGACGCATAGCTAGAAGGTTAATTGCATGACATTATAACAAACTTTCCTTAATTAAAAAAAAGATTGTTTGCTGGTTGATCTTGCCTGACTTACCTTGCTTCTCATGATCAAAGTTTTCGATAGATCCTCCTTGAAAAATTAATCTGCATTATTCTCCTTTGATGTTTCATAAGTCACGCTTGTGTCATCCTGCAAGACTTACTTTAAATTGTTGCAGGCTCATGTCATTAAAGTGAGAAACCATCGAATTTGATCAACGAAGCTTTGTGTACGTGGTAACCAACGAACAATATCTCCTCATGGGTGACATTTACACTTTTAATATCTGCTGGTCCATAGTGAAACCTGAACCGTGCCAATGAATGCTGTCAAGTCCACGCATCTTGATTACATTTGCATCTCTTAGTTAACAGAGGTAGTGCCTGCTGCCCGACCTCCCTCAACACGCGAGTATTGCGCCACTGTGCCTCTGAATATTTGACGCTTGTGGTGAGAGGTGATATTGGTTTTATGCCATGTCTATTGTAAATTGATCCACCAAATTTTTCATTTTCTTCTTTCACATTTCATTGTATTTACATGAAGTGTGTTTATTCAAGTAGCTGTGTGAACCATCAACTTTTCTTGCGTTCAGGGGGAAGAGAAATTCCAACACCACTTTCCGCGAACAAAAACACGTATAATTTTTCTACACTTCGCCTGCAACACGAAACAACAATAGTCAGCCTCTCGTCTACAAACGAAATAAAAGCAACTTCCTACAGATACTTCTAGACAAAATTTACGGCCAAAATTTACCGCCGCGTTGTGAAAGCACAGCATCAAAACAAACCTGCACGTAAATCACCAAAGAAGACTCACAAAACATGCTCAGTAACGCAAACCTCGGCAACTTTTCCCTCGCTCCTGACAAAAGAAAGAAAAGCTACCAAGAGACAGTCGATTCACACGTTATGCGCCTTCATTTAACCAAAGGCAAGTCTCATATAACCTAATCAACAATTCTCTTACGCAATATCACTAAACAACACCAAGACGCGGCTGTCACTCCTGCATGCCTCGGTCAAAGCAACAACCGACACAACGCACAATAACACCACAATAACAACACACACTGGAGTTATCCCACACTGTACCTCCACCTTCATGCAATACGCAGAAGACACATAAAACATAATTCTCTCGCTCCTCTCTACCGAAGCACAGACAGACTTATATGCGTACCAGAGAGGTCTTTGTGTTCAGCTTGTGGTTCTGGTGTGGGTGTCAAATCTTCCACGTTTCCCGAAGGAGATTTCTGTGGATTTGATTATAAGCTAATTTTTAACCCCTTCAGTACCGTGATGCATATTCCTATTCATCTGGTTATTATTTGGTGATTTTATACAACTTCAGAAGCTCATGTAGGGATTGAAATAGTGAAGACTGTAACCATTACTCTTTTGATCTCCATAGACCCTTCTAATGTCAATAAAATGGCCCAATCATACTCATAACTCGAGGTGGAAATGCATTACAGTAGTGAAGGGGTTAAAGTGTCCATCGTGGTTCTGGGATTGTTGTTAATTACTAAGCGTAAAAGAAACACAAACACTCCGCATCTTTCCCTCCATGGCAGCGTCGCATTACCAGAAAACAAGGCCGAGCACGAGGAATTTGAATAACTAATTTTCATTTTTGTGTGTCTGGCGCTTTTTACTGTTGGAAGTTTCTCTTAAAATCATGAATTTTAGATGAATGCCGATGAGGTGTTACTCCTGCTACACCCAAGGCCCTAACTTCGTCACGCCGGGGCGAGCCTTTTCTCTTTGATGCATTAATTATTGTTCACTTGTTTACTGTGTGAGAGGATTATATTCTGAGGCTAACTGAATTTTATAAACATTTTAACGTCTATCGCTTTGTAGCTTGTAGCATTCGGTTTTGGGCTGTGTAATAACCCGTCGCTTTTTTAATACACAAGCGGTATATTGTGGCCTGTTTTGTGGATACAGATGAGAGGCGGGTTGTGAGAGGCGGGTTGTGTTTGGCATCCACGTCTCCGACAGGAAGTCATTTGTTATTTTCCTCGTGGTGCTTTCTTAGGCGCCGCGTATGTCGTTAGAGTAACATGAGAACAAAGGAGAGGCATTCTTTTTGTTTCTCTCTAAACTCAGCGTCGTCATTGCCGCCACCTGTCGCTAATCTTCTACGCGAGTCAACCGGCGGAACAGAAGGAAGGGAATTTTTCTTTCCTTTTCCATAACACAGAAAATTTTTTTCTTATTTTTTCTCTACAAAATAAGCTACACTTTTTTTTAGCTTAGAGGGAAGAGTAAACACCTTTGGCATCACATTCTCAGTAGGCGCCGTGTCTGAGTCCTACCAACAGGATACTCAGTGTTGTAGGAAGCTGCCTTGTGTGCCGGGCGTCTTAGTGCGCGGTATGACTTCCTTCATTCTTGTTAAAGCCCTCGCTTCATTTTCCTCCAGGCTGAGATATTGACCTGCTTCACCCTAATTACATCGAAGGGCAAAATAGAGATACAAAAATCCCGTGTGGACTGTTTTTTTTCTCCTTTCCTTTCCACCATACCCGCCGTGACCATTCTTCTCTTTCTCTTCTCCTTTCCTTGCTTCTGTTCTCCTCTCAGCCTTTCCTCCCCTTCCCCGTAAACATCGCCCTCTTTTTAACCTGCCGTATTAATCTCCGCCACTTTACAGGAATTGTTACTACGTCTTAAATCCTTCGCTAATCGCCACCAGGGAAATTAAGGAGCTATATTTTTGTCGTGGGCGGTTCATGTCTGCCTGTAAAGGTGGCGCTGGTGGTAGTGGTGGTAGCGACGCTGGTGGTTGTGGTGATGGTATAGTGGTGGCGGTACGGGAGGCACAATGGAGGCAGTGATGGCCGCAGTGGTTCTCATGGTGATGATGACATTGGCATGGTAAGCGGTGAATTGTATGAAGTCTCCGTAGTTACAAACGTCTTGGCAGCCTCTCGTGTCTCAGATGTGCCGGCCAACCCCCAGACGCTGGCGAGTCTAATCCTACAACAATCCTCGGAATAGGATAGAGCTCCTTGCCGTCTTCAAGATTAGTGAACCCAACTTAGTTTAATGACAGTGTTAAGAGCCACACCTCGCCTGCCTCGTCTCGTTAGCAGCGGGAGCTCCTTAAAAATGTCCACCTAAGCGGCATCGATAAAACCCTGCGCCTCTTGACATTAAATCCTTCTCCAGTCGAGGCTGAGGACAAGGCGAGGCACTGCGAGTGTTTGTCCTGCTGCGTGCCCCGGTGGCTGCTCCTGGGAGAGGGGAGGGTGGCGCAGTATTCCTTTTGAGTTTGCTCTTTTTCGTGCAAACAACTTGATGCCCCCGCTGCGTGAAGTGCTAATTGCCTTGAGAGCAAATACACGGTGTGGAGATAATGCCGGTTGTGGTGAAGACGGTGGAAAGAGAGAGAGAGAGAGAGAGAGAGAGAGAGAGAGAGAGAGAGAGAGAGAGAGAGAGAGAGAGAGAGAGAGAGAGAGAGAGAGAGAGAGAGAGAGAGAGAGAGAGAGAGAGAGAGAGAGAGAGAGAGAGAGAGAGAGAGAGAGAGAGAGAGAGAGAGAGAGAGAGAGAGAGAGAGAGAGAGAGAGAGAGAGAGAGAGAGAGAGAGAGAGAGAGAGAGAGAGAGAGAGAGAGAGAGAGAGAGAGAGAGAGAGAGAGAGAGAGAGAATGAAGTAGAGTAGGAGGAGGAAGGGGAGGAGAACATTGTTACATTATTCTTGAGCCGAGATCTCTTCGCGGCGGCTTGGGAAGGTAAGTCGTCTGCGAGCATAACACTGTGCTTGATATTAAGAGGGTATTGTTCCACCTGAGTTATTCACCTGTTGGGTTGCCTCCGTGCCTCATATTTCCAGACGCACGAGCATCAACTTGACCTTCCCTTCAAGCGGTGTGTAATCTCTTTGTGCGTGCTGACGAGAAATGGAGGAGGGAATGAAGATGGAGGAGCAACAGGGTAGGAGAGGAGGGGGCGAAGAATAGAGAATGAAGGAAAGTGACAAGAATAAGATGGAATATGTGAGGAGAAAGGAAGAAAGACAACACTAGGGAGCAAGGAAAAAATATCAGGAACAGAAGAGTTTATATGAAAAGAGAAAAAAAAGATGAGAGGAGGAAAGCAAGAAGATAAATAAGAAAATAAAATAAGAGGCTAGAAATACACGAGAAGAATATGAAATTAGCTTTCTTTTCTTCCCCTCTAAGGTGTAGAAAGACAAAAAAGGTGGAATAGTGAAATGAGGAGCAGGAGCAGGAGGTGGAGAGAGAGAGGAGAAAGAAAGATGGAGGAAATGGAAGGAAGAAGAAAGGAAGTAAAGGAGATGAAGAAAAGGAAGAAGAATAAGAAGACGAATACAGAAAAAAATGTGCAGAAAGTATGACAAAGAGAAAAAAAAGACAAAAGAAGGAAAACAAGAAAGGCAAATGAGCAATAACTAGAACAACCTTAAAAGCAAGAGCACTAACAAGAAGCAGAAGCAGATGCAGAGTAGCTCGCCTCATAGCCACCTCATCTTCCTGTTCCCAATAAGGCGTTAGGTGTTAATCGCTGCTCTTCCCGTGAACGTTAATCGACCAGCTGTTTGCGTCGGAGAGTCATTAACTTCCGCGGAGAGGACTTGCGGAGGAACGAAAGCCGCCTGACGAAGGAGAGTGTTTGTGCCTCGCCGAATCTTTACTGCCACTCACGACTCAGCATCAATATTGCGTTGAGTTTCTTCAGCACTCTCTTCCAGGCTTAGAAATAAGAGATGGCATTTGAAAAAGAGATAGGAAAGAATTGGTTCTCATATAGAGTGGTAGAAGAGAAGAATGGACTTATTTATTTGGTTGTTAGTGCTAAATTGCAACGGGGGAGACAAATCTATACTGTCTTCCATGGATAGGAATAAGAGATAGAATATGAAGAAAAGATAGGAAGAAATTAATTCTCATGTAGGCTTTTCAGTACTGGGACGCATTTTTACCATGAGATTGGGTGTGATTAAACGATTTTATTTACATTAGGAAGGGTCAATGGAGGTCAGAAGATTAATGGCCTGAATCTTCACTATTTGAATTCCACATAAGTTTCTGAAGCTGTGTAAAATCAAAATAGTAAGTAGAATGAGTATAAAAACGCGTCATAGCACTGAAAGGGGCAGAATAGCATATATGAGTGGAGTAGATTTATTTATCAAGTTATTAGTGTTAAGTTGCTAAGAAGATTTATAGAAGTTGTTAGGAAGATTTATATAAAGATTACGCATATTCACGAATGTATGCTGTCTCTCCCAGGTATAGAAATAAAAGATACGACTTGAAGAAAGATATAAGGAATAGATTATCATATATAGTGGTTGATGAAACGAATGGTCTTATCAGTTTATCAAGTTGTTACTGAGTTTTGATATATCTATACTGGCCTTCCATATCTTCTTCGGCCAGCCTCGTCTTCTTCCGTTGGTAAAGGTTAATATCTGTCTGAAAAATGATGAATAGGAGACACTAAATCAAAATCTCCGCTAAGTCGATATGTCTGCTGAAGCGAAATTTTAATACGAGCCTTTTGTTATAAAGAAGAAGATTCATAGGAAGACAAGAATCACGGGAGGGTCCAGGAGAGTTTTGAATACCACATTGATCATAGAAAAGATTAACATTGTCCACACGTTATGTTACAAAATCGATGTTTTAAGAAGGGTGAGATGTGTTGATTGAGTTACGGCAATGCTGTTGTAAAGAGAAGTATGAAGGGAGAGTAGGAGGAGGAGGAGGAGGAGGAGGAGGAGGAGGAGGAGGAGGAGGAGGAGGAGATGATGAGAAGAGATTAGATGCACTATGGAGGATAACTGAAGGCCTTGGAGGAAGAAGTGTGGGGGAAGAATTGTGTGTGAAGGAGTGATACCGCGTTGTCAGCCTTTCTCTCTCTCTCTCTCTCTCTCTCTCTCTCTCTCTCTCTCGAAAACACACCACGGACCACAACAGAATCATCCCTCATCCTCATCCTTTGCATCAAGTCACTCAAACCCACTCATACACACAACTGATGTATACTGAAACTCGCCAGGACGTCAAGAGGTAGCAGTAATTCCACTAAGCGTCCCATATACGCTCATAACACCTACAGTTTGCTGGGAATCGCACCTGGTAACTCCCTCTCTCTTCGCTTAAAGTGTACTACGTGTAACATCCCTCCTATTACTGGCACTATGGGTGTTGGTTAAAGTTTTCGCTGGTTTTTTTTTCGTTAGTGTGTGCTTGTTAAGGGGAAAAATTGTTCAGTGTTAGGTGTGTGTGTTATAATGTATGGTTTGTCCGAGTGGTGAGGTGGTAGTTGATGTAGTGGATAGAGTGGAGTGGTTATGTATGTAGTGAATAATTGATAAAGGTGGCGCATCATGTTT